>NC_090071.1:12388018-12605475 GCF_038355195.1 Osmerus mordax
TTCAGCTTCAGGGAATGAGAGAAAGTGGGGTTACATGGGACTAGAGTGATATGAAAGGAGTAAGAGAAAGAGATGGAGAAAGAAAAGAGAGAGTGTGAGAGAGATGAGACGCAAAGAGAAAGAGAGAGTCAGAGGGAGTTAGAGTGAGAGAGGCAGGGAAAGAGAGAAAGAGAGATCAAATTAGCGAGTGGAGATGCAGTATCACCATACACATACAAATTGTCTGCCTGCCTGTCTGTCTGTCTGTGCCAATATAACTATTTGTCCATCTGTCCAACAGTTTGCCTGTCTGTCTGTCTCCATGGTTGGCTGGCTATACATCTGTCTGTTTGTCCATCTGTCTGTCCTAGTGGTCTGGAGTTTGTCTCCCAGCAGTGACAGCAGTATTCCAGAGTACAGACATTCTCCAGACGCCTCCCACTTCTTCCTTCCTGGTTCCTGTGTCACGCCGATAAGATTCCCCTCATTTCTCAGCCAATCACTGAACCAGGACCGCGCCTGCCGGTCACCACGGTGATGAGCGAGTCAAGGCAAAGAAACAGACAGATGGACAGTCATATCTCCATGGCAATCAGTGACGTAGGTTCTCTTGACGACCATGAAGATGTTTCTTTCCACTCCAGAGCTTTCCAATACACCAATTAATCAATTGAAAAAGGGCTTGGTGTACAAAACCAGAGTGAAAAGGCTTTGCTAAAGAGATGGGGGATGGGGGCTGGACTGTGGAAGTGGAGAAGGTTAGGACATTGCACTTTGGCGCTACTCAACCTCTTAACACTGATTATTTGTGTTGTCTGTGAACTGAACTCGATTATCTACAAAAAAATTGATAAATAGATTTTCTCCAGTGAATCTATTTCCACCGCCTCCATATACACATGGTACGCACACACATGCACACTCACACACACGCATGCATGAACACGTGCACGCACACACACATGCATGCGCGCACGCGCGCACGCGCGCCACACACGCACACACTGTAAACAAGAGGTGTGAGACTGAACTTATTCCTTGAGCTGAGACATTTAGTTTGAGGGAATCATTTTGATTGCAGTACATTCACACTTCCTGATTGGAATATTCACACCTGCCAATATAGAGCCAGCTGTCTGACACACTTGCCTGCCCCTCTACTTGCCTGTTTACCAGTCTGTCTGCCTGTCCACCTGTCTGCCTGCCTGCTTGCCAGTCTACCTCTCTGTCTGCCTGCCTGTCTCCTGTACCTATCTGTCTGGCAGAAATAAATAGACAGGTACACACCTGTTATTTCTGTCTATGTTTTCCACTCTCTGTGTCTGCCTGTTTGCTTATCTACCTGCCCGCCTGCTTGTTTGCCTGTGTATCTGCCTGCTTGACTGTCTATTTGCCAGCTTGTAAATCTGCATATCTGTCTGGTACTGCCCTATTGCATCCTATTCAACCTCTTGTCAATCTCTCCAGCAAAGGTCAGCATTCAAGTTAGTTAGATGGACTCTTTAGGGATGGATACAAGAGTGACTCATTCTCACCTGTCCCTCCACCCACCCCACCCCCATCATTACCACACTGACAGTCTCCTTGACAACAGCCTTTGAGTGGGCACCAACCAAGCACCTCCTGGAGCCGCAGTGGGAACCTACGAATCCCTGGCCTCACAGTTCCGACGTTGATCAGGAACACCATGAGAACCAGTAGAACCAGTACAATAACCCTGTGTTCCATCAATACAATTCTGGGATCTATGATCTATTCTATGGAAAAGCTACAAAACAGGCACCCTGCCTGAAACTCTGTCAAAACAAACGTGTTTTATGTGAAAAACCCAAACTGTACATATGCACAAAAAATGGCTTATCATTCGTCAACCATTCCAGAAATAATCCACTCGTAAATGGCTACATAACTTTCCTTCTCTTTTCCACTGTTTATCCATCACCTCTTCTTTCAACTCACCAGCTGGTTTAAGTCAGAATTCTAAATCCTTGCCAAATATTCTCAAAGAGAACCAGACCAGAAAAGAAACCAGTAAAGAAAGGGGCCACAGCGAAAGACAGAAAGAAACAGCGCAAAAAGAGAAAGAGTCTGCTGTTGATCAGATCTGGACCCAGCCTCCGAGTTAAACTGGGTCGTCCATCTGTCAGAACAGTTAGATTATCCGACAGCATCGCTGGATGGAATAGCCGTTTAAATCAACTCTTCCTATTCTCTCTCCATCTCCTCTTCTCGTTCCCCCTCTGACCCCATTTCTCCCGTCTCTATCCCAACTCTCTGAATTCCCCTAAAACCTAAACATCATGTTCTCTGCACAAACTCTTTCTTGATCTCCCTAGGGTAATTCATCCCCATCTTCCCTTGTTTTCTCTCGCTATTCCTTCTCTCCCTTTAAAAAAAAAGTATGTATAATACAGCCCTCTCAACTGCTCCCAACAGGCCAGTCATCTATGGGGTCACAGCAGGGACAAAAAGGCAATCTGATTTACCATGTCACTATGTGACTTATCTCTTCTGTTCTCCTCCAGCCTCTGGGCCTCTCTCTCCTCTCTTCTGTATTTCTTTCAGACGCAATCACATTCAATGTTTACAATTTCCAACCATTGGGCCAAGAGCCACAGGAACTCTAAATGTTTAACATTTTAATCTGGCCCTCTTATTGGTCCAGAGAGAATCACTGTCTCTTCCCACTTACTCCAGAGACCGTTAAACCAGAGGTCAGAAGTCAAAAGGTCAAGCTATTGTCCAATGGGAAAAGAGAGGAATGTTGGATAGAGTGAACCAGTTTAAGTATATGTGTAAACATCTCAGCTGCCGTAAACAGTTGAGAGAAGTAGGAGACCTTCGTAGAACATGTCTTAAAGAGAGAGATAAGTAGTGTGCATGTATTTTTCCACATGCAAACTTTCAAAACAAATCCCATGAGGGTATACACACATTCAGTTTTTTCACTCCCCTGTAAAAATAGCTTACACATGGTCAATGCTTTGTATATGACCCTAGCATGTTGATACAGGAAGTCACAAGAATCAAATGAGGAAGGTCCAGGGTTAACCAAACACATATAGGAAATGTAATCCTAGTACCATTAATTATGCGTCTGATGGATTACCCATCTGGGAAATGTAGTCCCAGAGCTACTGTACATCCAGGAAGTACATCCGATGGCTCATGGACTTCTCTGTCAGTCAATGAGGAGATCACATCCAACCATGGAACACAATTCTGCTGGATTGCTAGTTTCCATCTGAATTTCCGGAGTGTTTTAGAACTAACAGATCAGCATTCTGCATGAAACCACTCCAGTCTGCCTAATGTGGTTTCATAACACACTGAGATTTTTATGCCTTAATTTAAGGAGGTTGGTCTCGTTGAAATCAAAATCTATTTTGCTAAACGGGGTATGAATACGGCAGTCAGTATAAACTCTCTACTCAGTCAGTTTCTCTCCTGCTGAGGAAACAGGCACATATTTAAACAACAGCTACTAGAGAATAGAAAAGGACTTGAATACTGATGTTTGCTGTCTTTCTATTGTCAACATGCCACCAGAACTTGTTTCTGTTCATACAGGCACTAATAATGTCATTATGTTAATGTAAACAGTTTTACATCCCAGTTAGTCTACCCATTATTACAGTTATATCCTGTCTAAACAAAACACATCAGAGATGGTTATTGCGTGTGTGTGAGGGGCATGGGATGGTAGCAGAACACTTGATCCCTCACAAGTCCCCATTTCCCATGCCCTCTCATGTGTATGGAAGGCTTTCTGTGTAAGGGGTATGTGCGTATCTTTCTATGAGGGGGTCTCTAGTATAAACAGAAAATGAAAATAACTAGACAGAAATTGAGACTGAAATACCACCCTCTTAACCCTTGTGCTGCCTTCAGGTCACATGACCCAAAGGTTCATAACGAACCATCGTTATATTTACCCAATTTTACCCAATACAAAAACAGAAAAATAATTTTCTTCTAACCTTCGCAATGTGGGGGGTCTTAGACAGCCCAACGGTTAAAAGAAAATGCTTCACTTTGTTTTTGTATGCGGTAAAGTATTTGTATGCGGTAAAGTTGTTGCAATACGACGGTGGGTCACAATGACTGATGGGTCAGAATGACCCGAAGATAACACAAGGGTTAAGACACATCTGTCTCTTGTTGTTGTAAGACTTTTGGACTTCTTACCACAATGTCAAATACATTATATGAAATTTAGAGGTTGACATCAAAACCTTATTTGAAATGTTGCCACCTGCTGGACAGTAGGTGACACCTCCACTTTTACTAAACTCACAATTTATATGCTAATCCATTTGTATTTCCTAAAGAGTAGTAGTTGTGGATGCACTACCACAATTTGTCAGGCACTAAAGTTTTTAATAGAGGCTGCATAAGTACAAACTCATGTCAAGTATTTTTTATTTACAAACAATACATTTTTATATCAGTTTCTTAATTAAAATGCCATTGTTTACACTGAGCTCCACAAATTTACCACCCCAGCCCCCATATTTGCCACAAAGTGCCCCTGGTATGGTAGCCAATGCTGACTTATATTACCAAAACATGGTTTTCACCAGATATGTGTCTATAACTATTACTGTATAACACAGGAATCTCAAAAAGAAAAGACATACTCTCCTTCGAATAAAGAACATTTCTAAAAAGCTGACAAGACGGAGAAAGAGAATACAACGAAAAAAATAAAGGTTTGCGCACACAGAAATTTAGCACGTGATCATAATTATTTTTTATATATTAATTTCAGTCAAACTATTTGGAAGTAAATTTAATCGCTGAAAAAAAAACATGTTGTATAACCCGTTTAATTAATTACTGCGTAACCCTTTCTTCCCTACATTTCTCTGTCTTTAAAGACTTAAGGACAATTAATAGAAACCCCTGTTTCTGTTAATGATATAGAATGTAGACGACATGCTATTAACACTCAGGCCTCTGAATAACTAGCAGACAGAAGGACATATTTGTGGTGGTTCTGTGGTCATTGTGTAGTCGTGGGAGTGGTCGTGGTTAGCCTCTGCAAGGTCGTACTTGAGAGTGCCGTTTCTTCCTCGATGTGTTGCAATGCATGCTGGTCACAGGAAGGCGGGGGGTCCAACTGAAAGGGATAAACTAGAGTGACTGAGAGACAGACAGCTAAAGAAAGACATAGACAGAGAGCGGTATTCACCTCTGAGCCTGAGGTAACAGCGGTCACAGTAGGGCTTGCGGTCTCTGATCCTGACCTGGGCTCCATCCTCTGACCGTCCGAGAGGATGCCTGCAGTCCACACACTGGGGAGACAACATGTGGTTAGTGAGAGGATTAAACGTGAAGCATCCAGCCACACAGCCCAAAGCCGACCAGAGACCCTGCTAGTTAAACACCAGTGCCCTAGCCCATCAGGAGGGGGAAGGGGGGGGGGGGGGGGGGGGGGGGGGGGGGGGGGAGACACACTGGAGAAAAGGGAGTATGGATATGTGCGGGAACAATGGAGGGGGGTCCCCAAAAAAGGCTCAGGTGCACAGGAGTGGAAGTGTCTACAGAGGCAGTGCAAGAGAAGAGCGGTTTAACAGAACAAGGCCAACGCCCAGTAAGTACTCGGGCCAAGACCCATGCTCCAGGCCCTGAGACCCAGGCCCCTCACCTGAAAGCAAGCCAGGTGGAAGCAGAGTGCCAGGGCCTCGATGACCATGGCTGCCCCCCTGCCCAGTGACCGCTCACACACACAGCATGCCAGACTGCCACTCACCACCCTGCAGCCAAGTAGGCACACGTACGAGGAAGAGGAGGGAGGGGCACACAGGAAATATCGTGCATACATCGTACACCTTTTACTTACACACACACAGGTGTGACGGCTGTAATCTCTGCAGGAATTAGTGGTTGTTAAGAAGGGGTTGTGTTCTGTATACCCTCCACTGCACTGGTGAACATACACCAATACGCACACACAGGAAAAGATGGAACAGAAACAGACCACCTTAGCGGCACAACTCGTGCTCTGATTGGCCCATACCTGGCAGCAGGCTGAAAGCTGGGTTGTGATTGGCCATGGGGCTCCTCTCCAGGGGTGGGGGGGTGATGCTCTGATGACCCCGCCCCCAGACTGTAGCGGGAGGCAGACATCCTGCTGGGTGCGGAGTAGCCAGCAGCGGAGTGTGGGCGGTTCTGATTGACCGAGGAGGAGATGGGAGTGGTGGTGTCCAAGTTATCCAGGGACTCGTATCTATGGAGACAGGAACAGCTTTTAAAAACTCAGGGAACCCCCTTCCTCCACAACCTTTTTTTACCCCCCACACACACGCCTTCCCCAATCTCCCTACCTCCTCATGGGTATCCCTACGTAGACGGGCTCTTTGTAGATGCTGTTGCTGCTGCGCTGGCGGATCCAACTATTGTCTGTGAGCAGCTGGGTCCTCTTCCTCATCTCCTCCAGGATACGCTGCCTGTCCTGCTCCACGTGGGACGCCCCCCCCGGGCCGCGCCTCTTCCGCCGCTCCTCCGGCCCCGCTCCTGCCAATCACCAACAACAGGCCAGCACTCAGGGGGGGAAAGCCAATGACGAGTTATGAGAGGCGAGAGCGATTAGGGCTCTTCTGACCTTTTGTCTCCTGCTTGTGAAGGCCATCCAACGCCGGGGTGGACTTGGACTTGGTCCTGAAACATTCCACACACACAGGAAAGAGTTCACCAGTGATTACAAACAGCAGAGACGATCAACACAGACTGGTACCCCAGCCTCAGGAGAGACTGACCTGTCAGCAGCAGACAGCTTGGTGAAGCCATAGGAGGAGCCCCCTGACCTAGGGCAAGATAGGCAAGGGGGAGGGAGATGGGCAAGGGGGAGGGAGATGGGCAAGGGGGAGGGAGATGGGCAAGGGGGAGGGAGATGGGCAAGGGGGAGGGAGATGGGCAAGGGGGAGGGAGATGGGCAAGGGGGAGGGAGATGGGCAAGGGGGAGGGAGATGGGCAAGGGGGAGGGAGATGGGCAAGGGGGAGGGAGATGGGCAAGGGGGAAGCGGGGGAGGGAGATAGGCAAGGGGGAAGCGGGGGAGGGAGATAGGCAAGGGGGAAGCGGGAGAGGGCAGGAGGGAGGGGGATAGACAGGGAGAGAGGGGGATAGACAGGGAGAGAGGGGGATAGACAGGGAGAGAGGGGGATAGACAGGGAGAGAGGGGGATAGGCAGGGAGAGAGGGGGATAGACAGGGAGAGAGGGGGATAGGCAGGGAGAGAGGGGGATAGACAGGGAGAGAGGCAGGGAGAGAGGGGGATAGACAGGGAGAGAGGCAGGGAGAGAGGGGGATAGACAGGGAGAGAGGCAGGGAGAGAGGCAGGGAGAGAGGGGGATAGACAGGGAGAGAGGCAGGGAGAGAGGGGGATAGACAGGGAGAGAGGGGGATAGACAGGGAGAGAGGTAGGGAGAGAGGGGGATAGACAGGGAGAGAGGGGGATAGACAGGGAGAGAGGGAAGGAGGGAGGGGGATAGGCAGGGAGAGAGGGGAGGAGGGAGGGGGTTAGACAGGGAGAGAGGGGAGGAGGGAGGGGGATAGGCAGGGAGAGAGGGGCATATGCAAGGGGAGAGGGCAGGAGAGAGGGGGATAGGCAGGGAGAGAGGGAAGGAGGGAGGGGGTTAGACAGGGAGAGAGGGGAGGAGAGAGGAATAGGCAGAGGGAGAGCCAGAAGAAGGGAGAGAGGCAAGGAAGGTGCAAGACAGGGCAAGAAGAGAGGCAGGTAAGGAGAGGGGCGAGGAGAGATGGAGGCAGAGCAGGAAGAGAGTCAGGGAGCGAGAGGCAAAGCACTTTACAAAACCGCTTTAGCCAAGTAAACTCAAAACACGTATACATTATGATATTCAAATAACACAAAGTAAAGTGGTTCGAAGCGTTTTCAGACAGTTCAGTACTAGCTCCTCATCCTCACCAGTTATTCTGCTCACACTGTCCATCTCTCTCTTCTCCCTGCTTCTCTGGCTCGGACTTCGCCTCTTTCCACACATGTTCCTTTTGGACCAACTCGGTATTATTCCTGTGATTGGTCACACCATTGGTAGGGGGCGTGGGCTGGCTCAGACATGATTGGGTGGTAGGCGCAGAGCCGGCTGTCCCATTGGTCTGTTCTGGCTTTCTGTCGACCTCCCAGCCTGCTTCTTGTTGAGCTCGCTGCCACTCTGCCTCCATCCTCTCCTGGTCACGCCTGTACTTCTCCTACAAAACACACACACACGCGAGTCAGGTGGTAAGTCACATGCAGCATTTTTAAGTAGATGTGTGTGTGTGTGTGTGTGTACACGAGTGCGTGTTTTGACGGGGAGGGGGGGGAGGCCAGACCTGTAGGAGGCGCTCCTGCTCCTCCTGCCACCTCTCCTGTCTCCTGCGCTCCTCCTCTGGGTCCCAGGACCAGCTGCAGGGCAGGGGGCTGATGGAGGGCACTTGCAGCTGGGGGCAGGTCATATTCACATTACTCCACACAAACACATTTCTTGAAGAAGTGTCTGCCTCATGTGACTTACGTCTGATATAGCGGACTCCGAGCCCCCTGAAAGAGAGAGAGAGAGCATGGTTGACAGGGGGAAAAAAAACATAAATACAAACCGAGTTGGCGCGAGCAGTACGAGTTTCCTCTTGAGTGTTTAAACAAAATTAAGTCACTTCTGATTGGCCATTTCTCAGACAAAAGAAAGCACTGCACACCAATCACAGTTCGGATATGACCCAGCCAGCACCAGCAAACCTGCTCTCTGTGTAGTGTGTTATTTCCTTGATCAATGCATGCATGCATGCGCGCACACACACACACACACACACAGTAAATGATTACCACAGAGGTAGACCCAGGAGCTGACCCCAGATGACCCTGAGGAGAAAGGTTACACATCTCAGAGAGACAGCAGACAAACAGAATTCAACCAGGATTGTGGAGCTCCAGCTGTGTGGAGAAAACGGTATGATTCCGGAATTGGATCGGATTATTTTATGAACCCGCATCTGGATTATTATTCCACGTACCCGGACGTTTCTAGATTAGAATGATCTGGCACACGCGGAAGCAGAGGCGTGCCCCAGTACCAAGCCGGGAGACTAAGCACCCGAGTTCACGCAGTTTTACCTTTCTGCTTAAAGAACTCTGCTCTCCTCTTCCTGTTTGTCAGAGTAATACGGTTCACCTCTAGATGAAGGAAGGAGGAAATGTTTCAGTGGAAATGGAGGGAGAGAAGAAGATAAGGAGAAGGGGAGGTAGAGAGGGGAAGGAGGAGGAGTTAGAGATGAAAGGAGTGTCGGAAGGAAAAGGAGGTTGTTGGAAGACAGTAAGAGTTACCCTGTAAAGCATCTGAATGTTACGTTCCTGTTCTGGTCTGTAGTTACCTCTGCTTCTGATGGGGACTGGGTCTTCATGGAAATTGCTATTCTTGCCTTTTGATGCCACCTCCTGGAATGAAGAGAGTAAACATGAGGAACGTGGAATGCAGAGACCCTGGAACACAAACCATATGGACCTTTCTACATGTGGAAAGTCCGACTGGGGATCCACGGTAAGAGGTTTTCTCTAATAACTGATCATCTAATGCTCGCGTCCACTGAAGCAGGACTTCCACTGACCTGGATGGGTTTGGTCATAGCTGTTGTCTTGGAGACGTCAGCATCTTCCGACTGCTCATTTGCACACTGGTTGGGGCGACCAATCAGAGTGGGAGCTCCTGATGTCAGGTTGACGGTCTTATGACAGCTCTGATGCTGCGAGGCACCACTAGCCCAGTCTGGACCACAATACAGCACAAGAGGACCGAGAAAACATGATCTCTGATTGACTGATCAACTAATTGGTGAAATGGCTCAATTGGGGTTAGAAAATGTTTCTATATTGGCTAGAGGATTCCGATATCTGATATTGTAACGAGAACGTGAAGCTCTGGTCACCGGCTCTCTCACCGTTGTTGCCGTAGCGACGTACGTCCATGGTGAGGCTACCAGTCTGCATGGCGGAGCTCATGGTGCCCTTCCACTGCGTGTAGCTCATCTGTGCCACCTTGCGCCCGCCCACCGCCACTATCTCATCACCCACCTGCAGTTGGCACTGCTCGGCAGGGCTACCTGGGGAAGGGGAGGACGGGACGGAGAGACGAGAGGGCAAGAGGAGGTCACTGCCGACAAGACCAGATCCCTGACCCCAGTTTTGGTCAAAGTTTTCCAGACCAGATCCCTGACCCCAGTTTTGGTCAAAGTTTTACAGACCAGATCCCTGACCCCAGTTTTGGTCAGAGATCTCCAGACCAGATCCCTGACCCCAGTTTTGGTCAGAGATCTCCAGACCAGATCCCTGACCCCAGTTTTGGTCATAGATCCAGTGAGAGGTACTCTGGTGTTGAGTGTGATGCGCCCTGGGAAGACACACTTCTCACATCTCCCTCGTCAAACATTCATGAACCTCTCATGCTTCGTGGCCACACACACACACACTCACACACAAACATACCCCACTGACACACGCTCAGAAACATGGGTAGTCCCAGCCTGAGCTTAATTCCACTCTCTCCACCAAGACTTGCCTTGGTTCCAAATGAATCAACTCTTATCTGCAACACTAGCCCTTTGCTAACAAACAACAAAATCATATTGAACCTCTACCACTGATGAACTATACTCAGGCACAGAGTTTAGACTCACTGTTCAACAGGCCACAAACAGTGACTTACAGAACCTAAATTACTCATTGAACAGTAGGAGCAACAAAACAATATCACAAGCACGCCTTTAAATACCCTCTGATTCTTCGCAAACCACACGAACATTTAGCAGCCAACTCAATTTCTAATCGAATGAGTAAACTCTCTCAGTCACCATCTTTGACCTCTGGATGAGAAGAAAGCGTTCACTCTGTCACAGGCCTGGGGGTGGAGAGGAGGGGTCCAACTCACCTGGATGGACCTGTTGAACGTGCGCTCCTGTAGAGTCCCACTGTGTCTGGAAACCAAAGTCTGGTCTGCTGTTGGGTTTCAGGCTCAAGCTCACTCTCATGTCACTGTGACGACGCTGGGAGACACACACACACAGACACACACGCCGATCTGGTATCCTGTGCTTCCTGACGGTAACTAAAACCCTCTGACATTATGATGGACTAGGACGAGGTGAGAATCACACCAAAAAAATGTTTGACACGCTCTCTCACGCATACACTCTCACATAAGCTCTCTCATACATCTTTGGCATGCAACCAAAATAAACAAAGCCACACAATCCCACTCACCTGTGGGATGTGCTGCCTGTGTCCAGGTATGGGGGTGTCTGGGCAAGGGAGAGCAGCACTACCACCACGTGCCTGGGTCTGGAAGTGGGTCTTGGGGTAAGCTTGGGCCTGGACGGGGGTCTGTGATTCAGTACATGAAGCTTTGGTCTGAAGAGAGGCCAAACTTCTTCTCTCCTCCTCGTCATACTCTCCATCTTCCTCGCTGTTGTTAGTCTGATTGTCCCCCGGCCAGGATTGACTTTTAACCTGTCTGAGGGAGGAGGGGCTGGTCTGGGTTGGTGGTTGGTCTTTCTCTGCATTGAAAGTGACCGACTTACGGTTGACTACCTGCACAGAAAGAATGAAAGGTTAAATCACTCGAACAAAAGTGTGTGTGTGAGTGTGTGTGCGTGCGTGTTTAGCAGCGGTCACCAAGAGCATGTTCAATTATTCATAAGAGATGCAAGGTGAGCAGAGAACACTGGGTAACACAAGCCCTTGCACAAGCACACACACAGTGTGTATAGTAGTTAGTGGGCCAATACAATCGTGGATGACTGACTGAAGCCAGGTAGGTAAGTAGTTAGTGTTCACGGAAGTGGCCACTGTGGAGGTCCAGTGTTGCGGAAGTCAGCTGAGGTCACGACTTAAGCAATTTAGGCTTCAAAACACACCATACACATGCCAAATTTCTCAAAACACACCTCACTCACCTTGAAGAGCCTGGGTAGGGTGGACACTAAAGAGGACTTAGTTCCGAAAGGCCTCGGTGTGACGACCACAGAGAGACGGCAGCTACCCTCTGACCTTCTAAACCCCCGGGGGAGAGTGGCAGATACTCTGGCCCCGCCAAGCTTGCCCGTGGCCGCCCCAGACCCCCCAGACCAGGACCCAGCCCTGGAGCTGTATCTGTACAGGCCAGCGTCTGGCTCAGCCATGCCCCGTTCAGGCTGCTTATCCATGGGATGGTGGTCATTGAGCCTAGCCTCTTCCCAGGGTCTGGATCCACCCTGGGGTGGATGGTTTTCGAGATGGAGGTTTGGTACAGAGTCCCTAGTGGTGAGGTCCACTGACACAAGCAGCTGGGCATCAGCTGGGGGGTCCATAGTGGAGAAAGACGACTGTGGGACAGCACTGTTGGCAGGGGTAGAGCTGGTCCCATTGGAGAGCTTTGTTGTGGTTCTGGTCTGTTCTGGGAGAGTGGGTCCGCTCCGACCCGGCACAGATGTGGTTCTGTCCACCACTAGAGCCCGGTCCTGTTTCACAGTCAGGGAGGACAACGGGAAGTCCACTGTGGACACGGGAGCTCCTCCAGCTCGGTCTGCTGCCAGGGAGACGGCGTGACTCTCGTCCAGAGGAGAGGCATCGGAGGGAAGCATGGTCGGGCTGGAAGGCCCCTGGGCCTGGAGGGAGCAGGGGCTCTCGGTGGCGTAGCCACGGGACAGCAGAGCTCGTGTCTGGGGTCTGAGCACAGCAGAGGGCTCCTTGCCTGTGGGGGAATCAAGGGGAAAGGAGGAGGAAGCCTGACGGCGTGGAGGCTGCTGGTCCCTGGAGGATGGAAGGATGAAAGGAAAAGGGAGGAGTAGGAGGAAAGATAAGAAAGGAGAGGGGAGGAAGAGGGATGGGGGTCAGATTACGGTGCTATCATCATGCATGAACAACAGCAGCAGGTACTCAGTCTGGGTTGAGACACACACACACACACACAAAGATAAGGTGTCAAACAAGCCTGGTAATGAAGTCACAATCACACTGAAGATGAATTATTTCTTCACAAAGTATGCAATCGAGTTTGTTTATGTTATGTGAGTGTGTATTCACACCTTTTCTCCTGCAGTCCGCCTAGTGACCTTGTGTCTGTGGGGCTTGCACCACTCCCATTAGCCAGCTCGCCAGTCACCTCCCTCTCCTGTACCTTTCTGCGCAGGTCAGAGGTGGTGCTCCTGCGACGATTCTTCCACTTGGTCAGAGCCTAACACACAAACACAACCACACACCAATACACAAAGTCATTGTTTACCTTATGGCTTAACAGCTGAGTAAAATGGAACTTAGTAAGTATATTACTGGAATATAGTAAGTATATCATTATAATATTGAAGAGCAGAAAAGATAGGGTTGGGCCTCACATCCTGCCACTTTGCCTCGCTGTCCTTCACTCTGATATCTGTTGCCATGCCAACACGCCCCTCGGACCCCTGGCGAACGGGCTGCTGGGTCCACTGGCTCACGGCAATGTCACTCAGAGACTTGCTCCTAATTAGGCGAGGAGAAATTGATCACCATCATAACACTGGTTATCTGCTTATAGGGCGACTTGCTGATCACACATGGCAGTGTTATGACAGACGAGAGCCCCCTTTATCTTTACTGCAACGTCATTATGCTTAATAGAAAAATGCATAGAGAAACATCGCCCTCTTCTGGTCAGGGCATGACAAACACTGAAGTCAGGAGTCAAACATGCTGTAAACAGCACAGCAAGCATAGGGCACGGGCACACAGCAACAAGACCTTTCGACGAGTGAGCAGGCTGCAGAAGACACGAGATGAACAGCAGACGTTATCATCAACCTTATGATCACCATGAAGGCAAGAAGGTGAAAGCACAGTACACAGCAGGGCCACGTAGCATTCATACTTGGAGCATCACATCAGGCTGGGAGGGAGAGCAAGCGGCATGCTGGGACACAAGCCAGCCAGAGTAACTGGGGAGGGGGAGTCATGGAGGCTAAAGGCAGGGCACCATTCTCTTCCACACACAGTCAGAGGCAAAAAGTAGACCATTCCCAAACATACACTTACAGATGCGTTCCAGGGAATCATGCAACAAACGTCAAATGTCATATTGATTAGCTGTTGAAAACGACTTCTGTGAGATCTGCGAATCGCGTCCCGAAGACTGGAAAACAACCAAGCAACCACAACCATGCAACAGCCAATCACATTCAGGGAAAGGGTGGCGGGGGGGGGTATAGGGAATGTCAACTTACCATATCCAACCAGGGTTGACCTGGGGGGGCCTAGAGAACCAGAAAAACCAACCCAAATAGTCACTGAACTACTCAACTAATAATGAAACAACAATAACTGTCAATAGCACTAACAATTATTGAAAGAACCAGAGTCCAGAACTTTAACCTCATGCAGATGCCAACCAATTAGAAAACATGCTGTGACGCTGTTCCATAGCAAATGATACCAAACCCCTAGTAGGGGAATTGACAGAATTGTCCCTGACACATTGTTCCTGACAGAAGAGTGTGGTTGACGTGTGATGACCCTGATCACACAATGGTGTGAGACATAAATCAGTCTTCTCCATCTCTGTCCCACACACACATTCATTACACAAACAGCTACTTCTTGTGACGAGTATTTTATTATTGCAGATTCAGTTATACAGATGCTTTGGTCCATCCTTAGCAAACACACAGCAAGTTGCAGTATTTCGAGGTCTCTTTCGCACAGTGGTACACAGCGAACTGAGCCTGCTCTAGAAGTGCGCATGTCATTTTAGTCTATCAGTAGAACAACAAGCATCTCTTTGTCAAGAAGCCCTCATCCGAGGTGTTTCAAAAGCAGATAAACGCGTGCAGAACCAAGAAGAGGCTGGAGATAAAGTTTAGAACACACACAGAGAGAACAGATCTACAGGGAGAGAGCTGCGTCTGGTTTGCATGATTCACAGAAACACGGCACAGGATAGAGATTGTGACCGTTTCAAAAAGGTAGTTCAGGTGTGGTGTGGGAGGGAGGAGGAAGCAATGGAGGGGGGGTGGGACACAGGAGAGCGGAGCCAGGGGGTGACGTCACCATCATAGTCATCCTCATACGAGCCCAACATCTTCCTGCTACAGACAGGGAGGTAGGGGAGTGGGAGAGAAAGAGAGTGAGAATGAACAGAAAGAAAGAAAGACACAAAGAAAGAAAGAAAGAAAGAAAGGGAAAGGAGAAATAAAAATAAGTTACCACATGAGGGGAAACGCTAAGGAAAAGGGTGATGGGATCCCCAACTTCTCTCATCTCCAGCCTCCCCAACACTCTCAGCCCCACCTGCCCCCCCAAGCCCCGTCAGAACCTCAGGCTCGGCCAAAGGCCCGTGTACCATGGTGTACCTGGGTCTCCTATGAGACACCAAGCCTCATTCTTAAGCCCCAAGTCCAGCCAACCAACAACACTGCCACGAGGCCCTACAGGGTCTTCTCTGAGAAGCCTGCATCCAAGTCGCACCACCACCCTCACCACCCAACTCGAGCTGAGACCACTGCAACCCCAGTGCCAAATAACTTCAAGTCAGCCCTATGCTCCAGTTCCCAAACTTCAAATCCAGTTACCCCGGAGCCAACTCCTTAACCCACGATATCCTGCCTTCCCCCACCCAGGCCTAACCTGAGGCCAACCATCTTGCGGTACCAGGGTCTCCTCTGGGAGCCCAGCTTGATGCGGCCCACCCGAGTCTCCTCTTCGGGGGTCCAGTACTGGGGCAGGAAGCGGTCGGAAGCTGGGTTGATGGAGGTCTGGTGCAGGCTTTGCTCCAGCCTCCTGGTGTACAGGTCATCTAGGACGGGGTCCGCCTTCCCCAGCTCACCTTCAGAGTCTTCGTCCTCAGAGTCTCTCTCACAGAGAGCCCGTAGGAGGATCTCCTCGTCCAAGGTTCGGTCCGTGTCGGAGCGTGGCATGGGGATACAGGACAGTGAGGTGGAGGAGCTTCTGCCCCGGAGACAGGTACACACCACACTTGGAGTCAAGCGTTATTTGCGATAAAACTACTTGAGGTGTGCTTGATTTCCATTACCCAATGCATTGAAACCTATGAAACGGTCCCAGAGTGCCACCTCTGTAAAGTAAATCAAATACACCTCAAATACACGTAGGTAACGTTTAAGGATGGAAGACATCCAATCACCACACACACACAGTGCAGTTCCAATCAGTGGACACCACAGTAGCGTTAATGATGTACAGGGATCAAGCTTTCTCCTCTCTTATACCTAACAGGGTTAGCTCCAGCGGGTAAGTAGGTCATCAACACTGCAGAGCACCAAAAGCACTGACCTCCAGTCTGAACTGGGAGAGACCAAGGCTCGTCTGAGGGGGATCGCGACCTTCGCCCACCTCTGAGGGCTCCCCAAGGTCAACCGGCTGGCCCGCACGCTCATGGGAATGGCAAAGTTTGTGGGAGGGGCGGGAGTAGGGAAGTGAAACCTGCGGCTGGCCCAATCATCAGTCACCAGGTCTGGTTCCGGCCTATCAGCATTGTCAGAGTCACTGTCGCTATGGTGATCGTAAGCCCATTGGAGGAACTCGTTGACAGGTGGGAGATGGGAAAGGGGCTGGCTCAGAGGGGTGTGGTCCTGTCTGGGTTTTGGTCACCGTGGAGATAATCAGCAATCGGAATCTAACACAACTACTTTATGTGTACATTCTTATTGGTCATGTTTTTTTGTGTACAAGCAACACAGCATTATGACAAATGTATATAGAAATGCCAAATCTGCGCGAAAAAATTAAGCTAATATCTCACCATGTAAGTAAGTCACAGCAAAGCCACAGCACATTTCATCACACCAACATGCTGAATACTGATGCTCACACGATGCCCTGGTAGCCTAGAGTCCAGCTCAGCCAAGCTAAGCTACAGAGCTCTTCAGTAACAACTATACTGTGAGAGAGGCAGGGCCCCAAGATCCAGCACTTTCCATCATCACAAACAAGTTCAAAAGTAACTTGCTTGCTGTCCAGCATAGCATAAAAATACAAACTATGTAAGAGCATTTTAAGCTTCCTTAAAAAGTATGTACAACCGTTGATGTTTAAATGACCTTGACAACAATTTGTAAATATATATTAAGCTTATACAGACGTATTAGGGTTTCTGTACAATTAGTTAAGCTTCTAGAACAATATTTTAAAGAGCGCCTCAAGCTGGGGTGTGTAAAAGCCAATGGCAGGCTGTGCCATTGGAAAGTGGTGTCCATACCTGATGAGAGGGCTGGGGGGGGCCGCCCCCGCTCCTCTCCGGTCCTCCTCCTGCCCCAGCCGTTTCCTGCGCAGGGGCGCTGGGATGTACCCCCGATCTCGCTGGGCCGCTGGGTCAGTGGGTCTGGAGATGCTCTCCATCCTGAAGCCCTGTTCTGCTTCTGCTTCGCTCCCACAACCTGGAGAGACAAAGGGAGTGGGGAGGAGAGACAGGGGCAGAAGCCCAGTGAGTAAGAGGGCAGGTGGAAGGAGAGAGAAGATGGGGGGAGATGAAGGGAGTCAGAAGTCAAAGAGATCCAAATAACGGAATGAAGAACGAAAGGCAACAGGAAGAGAACCTGCAGAGATCCAGAGGAGGAGTGTGACGCACCCTGCCCCAGGGCCCAGCTCCAGTCCTGGGCCCATCCCTCCACACCCCCCTCTTACCCTCCACACCCCCATGTGGAACATGCCGGAATGTCTCACTGACGAAAGCAGAGCATGCAGGGCAGGGGTGCGTTCAGAAAAGAAAACATTCCAAATATGTCAGATGGCTAAAAGAGCATAGGCAGGACCAAGAGCGTTGCGGTGTAAGGCATCAGGGTTCTTGGGTACCGAGAGGTGCGTTGTGGAGACGCAGGGCCTGACTGCTGGCCCTGATGGTGCATGTCTCCAGGGAGTCCAGGCCATCCAAAGACTTCTCCCTCCAGTAGGCTGGGTGTTGGAGCTGCTCCTTTTCTGGATACCAGGCCTCACTGTAACCACTGTCCCTCAAACCTGCCCCCACCCTGGGGCATGACGATTCCTCCAGAGCCTGAGGAGGAAGGCAGGAGGGAGGGAGGGAGGGAGGGAGGGAGGGAGGGAGGGAGGGAGGGAGGGAGGGAGGGAGGGAGGGAGGGAGGGAGGGAGGGAGGGAGGGAGGGAGGGAGGGAGGGAGGGAGGGACAGAAGGGAAGAGAGAGGGACAGAGACGGAGACAGAGACAGAGAGAGAGAAAGACTGCAAATCAAGTGAACTGAATAGAAAACGACTGTTGAGGGTAGAGGACTGAGAGCAATCCTGGACTGACAGCTGTGACAAAGCCACATACATACAGCACATCAGCCGTACACGGACGCTGCGATTGGACAGAGTCGTGAAAGAACGACACACAGCGGTTACCTTGGACAGAGCGATGCCCAGCAGGCCCTCGAAGGCCCTGAGGTTGAGCTGAGGCCCACTGTAGCAGGGGTCCACCTGGGCCTTCCTACCGAGCCAATAGATGGTGATCAGAACCTAAGAGAGGGGGGGGGGGGGGGGGGGAGGAGGAAAAGGGGTAAGGATGTCATGCGAACATATGCATACTTTCACATGGCATAGAAACACTAAACAAGAGTGCTCACGTTCTTCGACCTTCTGTTGCTTTCGTCACGTCTGAAAGAAAAAGAGATATTAGGAACTGCACACTTCTCATCGTGGCCCGGTTAAGATGTAGCATACTGAGGCACAGACTGGTACCACACACTATGCACTAGAATGTCAACATGACAGTGTGTATATAGCAGTCAGCAGCCAAAGTCTCTCTCTCTCACACAACACACACACAGCAGGTAGTAGGGCTGCACGATTATGGCCAAAATGATAATCACGATTATTTTGATCAATATTGAGATCACGATTAATTATCACGATTATTTGTTAATTTTAACCAAAACAAATGTTATTGTCACATAGCCTAATTATACCATGCAGTTCGTCAGTGATAAAGTAAGCAAACGGTGCTTGATCGGCCATGACTGACGTCAATGCAGCAAACCACGAGAGGCAGGAATGTCCGACTTTACGGAGCCGTTCACAATTCCTCCCCGACTGCAAGCGGCAACTCTCTCGCTGGTCCTTTCATGCAGCCACAGCGAATGTTGAACGCACCTATTGGTTTACGGAGCGCTAGATTGGCTTTGCAAAAAAAGGACCAAAAAACGTATACGGAATGATGCATTTTAAATATCGCTCGATCACGCAAATTTGATTGTGGGAAGCCAAAGTCGGGATTGTGATTACAATTTGATTAATTGTGCAGCCCTACTAAGTAGTCTTCCTATAAATAACCTTCTCAATCCCAACTCTCCTTGCTTTGACATCCTCCCAGTTCAGTCAGTAGTGAAGTTACCAGGCTGTACCCCAAAACTATGGTCCAACTGTTCTTAGTGACTTAGCATGTGTACTGTGTGTGTGTGTGTGTGTCTGGGCTCTGGTTACTGTATATAGTTATAAAGGGAACGAGGTGTGTGTGCGTGCCTGTTCTAGGTTTCGTTTTTCTGTTTGGTTAAGTCACAAGATGACCTGTGTTTGAGTTTTCAGTTCCATTTGCAAAACCACAGATTCACTTGACATGGAAATTCAAATGACTGATGACAAATGTACACAGAGGACAAGTTGGATCTCCCGTTGTTATTAATACTGGGTCAAAGGGAGAATGGTGTGTGTGTGTGTACCGAAGGTTGACACGAGTGGACAGGTCCTGCAGGTCACCAGGATGAAACAGCTGAGCCTCGTTCAGACCAAGTTTCCCACAAGCCCTCAAAAACACGTTTACGTTGTCCTGCAAGGAGGAGGATAGGAGAGGTTTAGATCAGTCAAGCAGCAGAAAAATCAGCCTGTCAGGAAACCACAGCAGAGCTGACTTCCTGGCAGACACAGGTACTCTGTGAGCTTGCACACAAACACACTCTTACCAGTCCAGCAATGGGAGTAGACAGTCTGTTGACTCTGTTTATGACCCCAGGTTTCAACTGGTTGATCAGACTGAGAAATAAGAAAGGTGTAAAGAGACAGTATGTTGTGTTTGTTATTAGTAGTTTGGCTTTAAGATATTATGTTTTTGTTTGCCAAGTAAGGGTAGAATACTTGGACAGCACGTCACTACACCTGCTTTAGTGTCCCTAGTATCAGGTCTAGTATCGTATAGTACTCACTCGCAAAGCAGGACCCCATCTTCTAGTGCACAGCGGAAGTTGCTACTTCTAAATGATTTATGTGTCACTTCCTGTGGAGACAGGAAAACGGCATTCATAGTTGTCTGCTCAAATCAGATCCCAGTTCTCACACCCTCTATTGGGTCCATCAGCTCCACACACCTGGCTAACGATTTGTTAGACCTGACCCTCACTATAATGACCTCCAATTAGCATACCATCTCGTCTTTCGCAGGAACACACAAACCATAGCGTCCACAGGAACATGGACACACACACTATTGACTTCTACAGGAACAGACACTCCTACTATCCCTTCCTTCATCCAATGTTCACTGGAGTACGGGAGAGAAAGATAATTTGGGGGGGAACAGCTAGTTAAGAGAGCATGACATGGGCCGGGTGCCAACCGGAATGCCAGGTCTTGGTAGGTTAACTTTGCACTGGGGTTCCATAACAGCCAGGGGTACTAATGACCCCGAAAGCTGCTTCCTGATTGAGGGCGATTCACACGGTCAGCTGAGCAGGTACGTGACGGGGTCACTTCAGTAACCAAGAGGAGGGACACATGGGGGGTTGAGCAGGCCCCCATTGTTCATTCATAGTGAGGTGGGCCAGTGTGTGTGTAGGGGGGTGGGGGGGGGCTAGAGAGAATGTGGGGTGAAAGGGGATGGGTCCCTCATCAGTGCGCTCCTCTCATTCTTTGATGTTCCCCTAGTCTCACAATTTACCTCTCCACTTATCACTGGCTCACCCTAATTAGACCCCTTGCACAACTCACATACACTCTCTGTGTTCTCTGTGAGGTTGTAATGCAGCTTTCCTTCTCCCCTTTGTCCACCAGAATAGTGCGACCAACTACCCCAGCTCTGAGACTGCAATGAACAGCAGCCAATTCATAACTGAACGACTATGCAAAACAGAGTTTTCATGCTAGCATGCCTGAAAAACACAGTAGGCCTACAGGACTTTGAATCTACAATGTCTATCTGAGCTCATTTGCTAATGCAAAAAATACTTGTATCAGTACATGAGCTGTAAAACTAAGCAAACGCTTACTTTATTGGCACTACCAGCCATTTAAGTATTATCATGTTCTCAAAACACCCTTACCACATTGTTTGCCTGTGATGATGTAAGGGCTATCAAGTATAGCATGGACTCACTATAGCCAAGTGTGTGTGTGTGGGTAAAATAATGTGTTTGCTACAAAAACTGGCCAATTTATTACTGACTTAACTGACTGACTAAACATGTTCTAGACTGTGTCAATTAGTAAAAAGGTTAATAAGAAGGAATCAAGCACAGTCTTTGGAATAGAGCAGTAAATAGTTTAGAATGTTAGATGTTGTAACGAAACTGACCTCCAGCCACCGCTGCGCCTCGCTATAGGCATCTTCGCAGCTTACGGTGGTGTGCTCACGCCACTCCATCAGAAATCCGCCAAGGTGCCTGAAAGACAAACAAAATGTGTCGTTAAATAACGACTTAAAATATAGCATACTGCTAGTGATTTGATGAATGGTTTACCAGATAACTACACGGCCTCTCCACGCATTAACCCCTCTACAAACAAAGTTGCCAACACAACGGCAAAAATGATTATGGCAGGCTATTATTCTCAACTAATGACACAGCTCACCTGTAACTGCAAGGTTCACCGGGAAAACTTGGAGAAAAAAACCGTTCGTGCTCGCCCGTTAAAGCTTTCCCGTTAATTGACTGGTTTAACTCAACCACCTTTCGGTAACCAACTACTATATGATGCTCAACAAACTCCCTTCTCGGGTTTTGTGGGCGTTTCCGCTCCGCGAAACACAGGACCGCTCTTCAGCCGCAATTTTCTCTTGTTTTGTGTCCCAATTTGACGTGTAGGTTTCTCTTCCTGTTTAATTTTGTTTCCATGTGTTCATGTTTTCATAGTTAATTTAGTTGACTGACAGGTGACTTAAGTTAATTATTTGCTACATCACTTTTTGGTTTCATGAAAAGTGAATAATTTGTTTGCTCCATTAATGTTTCCAGCAGATGGCGCCACAGACCGTCAGAGTTCTCACGTTTATTGGCTAATCTCACTTCAATGGTCTTGATTGTCTTTATCATCACAGACTGCACAGCCCACCACCCAGTTTACTTTACGTAATATTACTCATTGCATAGCTTAGTTACTTGCATGGCAATTACACAGCTGAATTTCAAAATCTAGTTGGCATAATAAGAAAATGATAACATTGTTTTAGATGATGATCACGTTCTTTAGCCTACATGTTCCATGTACACAGTCTGCCTCGCTTCACAATAGTTTACATCTTGGAATAAATGAATGACCTCTAAATACATGAAGAAAACGCAAAACTATTTTACAGCATTGCATAGCACAAAGGAATACAAAGTTAATATAAACATAGCAAACACCCCTTAGGCTACATAATCCATCAGAGACACTGACTGTCTCTCCACCTTCAAGAAAAGGCTCAAGACGCACTTGTTCCGGGAGTACAACGGTACTTAGGAACGGTTCGCTTGACCCGATGTTAGTTTCCTCAAGGATCACAATGACTCTTGCTTAGAGACTTGTTGCTCTTGTGGTTAGTGGTAACTGATTTTAACTTTTGGTTCTCGCTGTGATATATTGTTTTATTACTGTTGCTTGCTTTTTTCCACAGGTACACTTGCACTTATAGCTGTTCATGTTGTTTGGTTGTGACTTGTTTAACTACATGCTCTTATGGTTCTTCCCTTTGGCACTTACTTTGGTTGTTCACAATGTGTGCTTCATGTTTTGGCTACTCGCGATGTTTTTTGGCTATCTTGTTGTTATGATCAGTGACCTATGCACTTTGTAAAGCTCTCACTTGGAAGTCGCTTTGGATAAAAGCGTCTGCTAAATGAATAAATGTAAATGTAAATGTAATCATTTGCATGAATATACCAGAGCATTGACAATTTGTTTAAAATAATGAGAAATTGACAATTGACACTGTCAATTAGCTGCATCACGGGCACTGCACAATCTATCTTTAGTTCCAGAAATCTGTGTGTCATCGATATTATTGCAGGTACTGTGCCCTATCTATATATGTGTGTTTTACTGGCATCTTAATCATCGACTGCATCATGCGTATGAAACAGCGGGAGGGTTAATTTATTTGTATGCACTCGGGAAATTGCCGCCCGCCTCTTCATGCCGCCCTAGGCACCCTATGTCGCCTACAGCAAGGTGTTATGACATCAGATGCACGGCTTCCACGCTGACATGGTACATAAACATGGCATAGGCTATATGCAACAGCATCCCAGCATTGATCCTTCTCTACGTTGTCCTTGTAAAATTGGTGCTGGCGGTCATACAACTCCCTGTGCTTTTCAACTTCGAGAATTAATTTGATGTCGTCTATCTCCTTGAATTTCGAGCTTATTTTCAAAATCGACTTGGGGGTTCTCTCTCGGTAGGCTATGTCTGCACGCGTGTGTGTTGTGTGCAACGCGTGACAACTCGTTTCTCTCAAAAAGCCGCACAAAAACCTCCCACAGTCCGACTGCACAGTGACTGCATTGCTACAGCTCAGGGAAGAGAAAGTGACATGGAACACTGACTGGCCTTTGTCACACTGAGCTGAATATATCAGTGATGCTCATATGTTATCTAACCCACCCTCATGTCAAAGCACTCCTGAGAACACTTCAACATGTAAAGTTGTTTATGATGTTGTTTATGATGATCCAATATTCATTATTTAGCTGTTATAAAACCTGTCCTTATTGACACTCATTCATTCAGACTCAGACTCATTCACACTTTTATCCGAACTCAGTGCACAACATCATCACTGCTGTTATTAACCTTCTCCTCTGTGACATTGTGTCTTGTTTCTCCATCCTTTTCCTGCCCTTGTGTGTCTTTGCTCCTCTTGTATGTTCTGCCGTCTCTGCAGCTCCGCGACTCTTTCTTTTCTCTCCGTTCTCCTCACGACTGCCCGTCGCTGCTTCTCCTGCCACTGCATCTGATGGTTGTTCACAAGCCTGTCATTGTCTGTCTTCCTCCTCCCATTTCTTCTCCAACGCTTTCATTTTCTTATCCTCTCTTCGTTCCCTATCTTTAATGAAATCTAATTGTGAAGGAAATGCTTTTTGGAGACGATAGTTGTATGCAGCTTTTACTTTCATGTCATACAACTTGACCAGCTGGGTTTAATTCATCACTCTCACTCTCTCCTTGTCCTCCTCCTCCCTCTCTTTCTCATTTTTCTTCTGCTACCTTTTTCCTCGAGCTCTTCCGGTTTCATCATTTCCGTCTCCTTCCATTGCCCGGCTCCTTTTTGTCTCCCTCTCAACTCCATCGCTTTTCTCTTCTCTTAGCCTCCTTTCCTCCATTTGCATTTCCTCCCTGTGTCTCTCCTCCGTTACTCTCTCCTTCTCTGATCTGTCCCCCTCCTCTGCATGCATTGGATCATCCATCTCTTCCTCAACGAGCCTCTGTCCAGCAGCTTTGAAGCAGTGTTCAAGTTCTCTCTCTCTGCAGGGACTGTCTGTCTGGACTGGTCCTATTCATGTTCGCGCAGTCTTTTAATGTCTCTCTCTATCATTTTCTCTTTCAGATTCTTTCTGCAGGCCTTCTTTATGTCTTGCTTCCTTGCTCTATCTGCCTCTTATCCGTCTCCTGTCTATCCTGCTTGTGCCGTCTTTCTCTTTATTCAAGTTACATTTACATTTACATTTAGTCATTTAGCAGACGCTCTTATCCAGAGCGACTTACAGTAAGTACAGGGACATTCCCCCGAGGCAAGTAGGGTGAAGTGCCTTGCCCAAGGACACAACGTCAGTTGGCATGACCGGGAATCGAACAGGCAACCTTCGGATTACTAGCCCGACTCCCTCACCGCTCAGCCACCTGACTCCCAAGTTCCCACGGCAGTTCTCTTTCAAGTCTCTCAATTATCCGCTGAAGGTCCTCTTGTGGTCTTTCTGTCGTTTATTTTCTATTTATTTTGCTACCTCCCTCTCCTTCTCTTGGCGTTCCTGTTCTTGCAGTCTTTCCATCTTTCTCACTCAGATACTCTCAACTTCCCTTTTCAGTGCTTCTTTTTCTCTTGCACCCTCCATCACGTTTGGCACTACTGTCTATATTCTTCTGTCTTTCAAGGTTCCTTTTAGATCCTCTTTCTGTCTTTCATCCTATCTATTCCTTCAGTGGTCTGGGAGTGTTTATAGTCTTGTGAACTTAACACCTCATGACTGAGAGCTGTCCTTCATGACAACAGAACCCACAACAACCATGACTCTGATCACCATCTTCATCTGGACTCTAGCTGTCTACATACAGGGTAAGAGAGATCTATGATATGCAATGAATTAAATCATCTCAAATAACAGATGATTAAATGATGTAATCCTGTCATATAATTAAAATGTTTCGGTACCATCCATCCATCCATGCATCGCTTTTCCAGGGGTCGGGTCGCGGGGGCAGCAACCTAAGTAGGGAGGCCCAGACTTCCCTCTCCCCGGCCACTTCCACCAGCTCTTCCTGGGGGACCCCAAGGCGTTCCCAGGCCAGCCGAGAGACATAGTCCCTCCAGCGTGTCCTGGGTCTTCCCCGGGGCCTCTTCCCAGTGGCACGTGCCCAGAACACCTCACCAGGGAGGCGTCCAGGAGGCATACTTATCAGATGCCCGAGCCACCTCAACTGGCCCCTCTCGACGTGGAGGAGCAGCGGTTCTACTCTGAGCCCCTCCCGGATGACCGAGCTTCTCACAATATCTCTAAGGGAGAGAAACGGAAGGCGGAGAAAACTCATTTTGGCCGCTTGTATTCGCGATCTTGTTCTTTCGGTCACTACCCACAGTTCGGGATCAGGTAACGTTTGTCTATTCTGGTACGTCCAGAGACTTGTAGAAGACCTGAAGATGTAGGAGATTACTACTGTCAGAGTTGGCTCTACCTTAACAGTGTCTGGGTGTTCACACAGTGATACAGAGCCGTACAAAAACCTCCCTCAATCAGACTGCACAGTGACTGCACTGCTACAGCTGAGACATACTGCAGGTGCTGAGAGGGAAGAGAAAGTGAACTGCAACACTGACTGGCCTTTGTTACAATGAGTTACAATGAGTACATCAGTGTTGTCAAAATGTCAACTAACCCACCCTCATGTCAAAAAACTGCTGAAAACACCAGGACATTAAGTTACAAATACCATAAAATTACTTTAAAAACTAAACAATGTCTATATTGCTGTTAAAAACTGCTGTTATTACTGAACAACAGGTAACTCATATTGAATATAACATTAAATGATTAAAGGAGGGCCAACTGTGATGTGATATACAAATTATTTTAAGTTTCAAAAATACCACATTCATAATCAGTCCTCATAATAGTCACAGTACTGACACTGACCACTGGAGAGTGACAGAGACTGTGGTTATAGAGACACAGCATCAAGCCATGTTCACGCATCTCTTCAACTACAGTTTCTCTGTGGGTCCAAGAAAGTCTGTCTGTACAGAGAGGACACTTTGCATAGGCAGCACATGCTTCAGTGGTCTGGGAGTGTTTATAGTCCTGTGAGTTTAACACCTCATGACTGAGAGCTGTCCTTCATGACAACAGAACCCACAACAACCATGACTCTGATCACCATCTTCATCTGGACTCTAGCTGTCTACATACAGGGTAAGAGACTTCTGTCATGTAGGAGATAAAGAATTTTATCAATTTCAGTATTACCTCTAATGTCAACGTTTTTCTGCAATGTGTATGCTTTGTATTATCAATATATAACCTTAATATGTATTTTTCCTTTCATGTTCTCTTTTCACACCCAGAGTCCAGAGGACAGATCACTGTGACTCAGACTCCTGCAGTGAAAGCTGTTCTCCCAGGACAGACCGTCTCTCTGCAGTGTAAAACCAGTAGTGATGTGTATAATGCAGGAACCTCTTATTCCCGTCTAGCCTGGTACTTCCAGAGACCTGGAGAAGCTCCTAAACTCCTCATTTACAACGCTAAAACACTTCAGTCTGGGACTTCATCTAGATTCAGTGGTACAGGATCACATAGTGACTTCACTCTGACCATCAGTGGAGTCAAGGCTGAAGATGCAGGAGATTACTACTGTCAGAGTTTCCACTACCCTAACAGTGTGTACGTGTTCACACAGTGATACAGAGCCGTACAAAAACCTCCCTCAATCAGACTGCACAGTGACTGCACTGCTACAGCTGAGACCTACTGCAGGTGCTGAGAGGGAAGAGAAAGTGACATGGAACACTGACTGGCCTTTGTCACACTGAGCTGAATATATCAGTGGTGTTCATTGTAATATTTGTGTAAATAACCAGGCAGGAGACGGGAGTACGGTTTGTGTCGTTTAGTCAAACCACAAAACCCTGTGAACACTACTTCTTCTTCCTCAATAATAATCTGATGCTTGTTTATCTCAGAGTGTGCAGGTGACATCCTGATGACCCAGAGTTCTGCAGCGGTGTCAGTCTAGCCTGGAGATCCTGCCACTCTCAGCTGCAAAGCCAGCAGTAACATCAATGATGACCTAGCCTGGTACCATCACAAACCTGGACAAGCTCCCAAATCATCTTTAATGAGGCCTTTATATCAGGCAGGTATCATGGCACCGGATATGCCATTGATTTCACATCGACCATCAATAACGTCCAGGCTGAAGATGCAAGAAATTACTACTGTCAGCAGATTACTACTGTAGCTTTCCCGTTCACACAGTGAAATACATCCATACAAAAACCTCCCCAACCCTTGAGGAATCACTACTGTCTCCTCACTGTCTCATGTCTCAAGCCTCAATTCATTTAAATAGAACAAAGTCATGTAGCGGACCGTACATTGTACAGGATGAGGGAGAGGTGAACAGAGCAATGCAGACTCCAAATTGCAAAAATAAATAGCTTTATTAAAGTACAAAAGATCGTTCTGTCGGTATAAAAATCCTGACCCCTAACCAACCCCAACTATCATAGTCCAGAGTTAATATGACTCCTCACTTCTGTGGTTTCCCTACCAACAATGAGGGCAGGGGAAATGTGGGGACCACTGAACTGGGGAAAGAAGGAGGTCGAGAAGTGAGGCGTGAGTTAGGAGCAGTGTTCCGATTAAAGCATCAAATACCCTTTTGTCTGCTAAACTGCTGCACTAGTTAACACTTGACCGGTGGAGATCTCACCCTCACTGTTATTGTAACTGTTAGTTGTTCCTTTGTATTCTCTAATCCTGATATCTTCTCTCTGTCACCCCTGAGCTGTCAACATCTGCCTGGTCGCCGGTCTGCCAATGTTGGAGTTAGTCACCAAGTGGACATCGGTCTCCTTTGACGGACAACAGGGAGTTCTTGGCCCCTACCTGTCCATCTACCTGGCTGTCCTGTAAAGCCATGTGAAAACATTTGCAAACTCTGAGCACTGAGTTGAACTTTGGATGTCTGTACTCCTGATGCATGACTATGTTTAGCGTTCTGCACCTCTCTTTCACCAACAATCTCTGGAGGAGGGGATCCCTCACCAAATTGTTCCTCCCAAGGTTTCTCCCATTTTTCTCAGTGAGTTTTACTGGGAGTTTTTTTTGTCTTCCTTGAGAGTTTAGGTTGGTTGAGGGGCAGTTCTATGGGCATATGTGAAGCCCTCTGTGACATTGCTTGTAAAAAGAAATATATTACATTTTTGGGATCCGGTTGTCAAAGCGCTGGCCACAATCAACCTCCTCTCTCCACGACTCACACAAAACTCTCTTTTTCTCCCTCTCACTCCCTCCTCATATTCTACCTCTCCTACGCACCTCTCGTAGTCTTCAATCATCTATGAGCCAATTGTCTTTATTTGGGCAGATAGACTCCGTTCATCACAGAAAAGTCTGCAACATGACCTATGACCTTGGTGCAACAGGAGCCAAGCCTAGATGAAACATCTTACTATCAATGTATAAATATAATACAGTATAACAAGCTATCTTCTTGTGAAAGAAATTGGATTTCCTATGTACTTATGTTATTCACAAATCAATAGAACTAGTCATTGTATACTAGTTAATATGTTCTCATGTATGTTTACTATTGATAAGAGTAGATTGTGTCTATTTGTCAGGTTGAATATATGTCCAGGGTCAGGAGAAATTACTGGGTAAACGTCCCTTGATATGACTGCGGGGAGGGCACCATCTTTGATCTCTCTCTTAGGTACTCCGTTAATGAAGAGAAAACTTTCTTCATCATTCTTCTCAAATGATTTACCTTAAGTTCTTAATGAGGATTGACAAATACTTTGTGAATTTACTTTGCACAGAATTTCATTCCTTCGGTGTGTTTTCAAGTTTTCTTTGAAGCCTCTTTACTTATAGTAATTGTTCTGTAATCAGCCATTCTCTATCCTGCTGATAGTTAACATACAGACTAACAGGAAGATCTGCTGTTTGCTGACAAGAGTCCCCCTGTCACTGTCAATAGTGCGATCTGAAAAGCACTTCTCCTTGTTCTACATTCATTTGTGGAGTGTGGTATGATATAATTAGCGAGACATTAATTTAATGATTTAAAGGAGAACAGCTTTCACTGGAGGAGTTTGAGTTACAGTGTTCTGTCTTCTGGACTCAACTATGTTAACCCACTCACTGACTGAAGTACCGACATTGACCACTAGAGACAAACACTGTCATTATTGAGAAACAGCATCAAGCCTCAGTTCACACATCTCTTCAACTACAGTTTCTCTGTGGGTCCAAGAAAGTCTGTCTGTACAGAGAGGACACTTTGCATAGACAGCACATGCTTCAGTGGTCTGGGAGTGTTTATAGTCCTGTGAGTTTAACACTTCATGAGTGAGAGCTGTCCTTCATGACAACAGAACCCACAACAACCATGACTCTGATCACCATCTTCATCTGGACTCTAGCTGTCTACATACAGGGTAAGAAAGTTATGTCATGTAACAGAATTTTATCAATTTCAGTATTACCTCTAATGTTAACCGTTTTCTGCAATGCATATGCTTTGTATTATCAAGATGTATCCGTAATATTTGTTTTTCCTTTTTCATATCCAGAGTCCAGAGGGCAGTACACTCTGACTCAGACTCCTGCAGTGAAAGCTGTTCCTGCAGAAGAAACAGTCTCCATAGCCTGTAGAGTTAGTAGTCCAGTGCGCGGTGATAATCTAGCCTGGTACCTCCAGAGACCTGGAGAAGCTCCTAAACTCCTCATTTACTACGCTACAACACTTCAGTCTGGGACTCCATCTAGATTCAGTGGTACAGGATCACGTAGTGACTTCACTCTGACCATCAGTGGAGTCCAGGCTGAAGATGCAGGAGATTACTACTGTCAGAGTTACCACAGTGGTAACGTGTTCACACAGTGACACAGAGCCGTACAAAAACCTCCCTCAGTCAGACTGCACAGTGACTGCACTGCTACAGCTGGGACCTACTGCAGGTGCTGACAGGGAAGAGAAAGTGACATGGAACACTGGTCAGTAGAGGTCTCATGAAACATCAAATCACATACTGTACACATCCCTCTGTCTCTCCCTGAAAACAAAGATGATGATGTTGATAATTGTAATGATATTGGTGATAGTCATCTTAATCAACATGATATTAATGTACATTCCATGATTGTCAGGGGTTTCATCACATCACAGTTGATCTTTACTGACCTGTGATCTACAAGGGTTTTTCTAAATGTAGTATCCAGCTGATAGCGGTAAACATTCACGAATGTACTAAATGCACACTTTCTCAATTCAGAGTAATATGTGGAAACTATTTGCCTTGTCTGTATAAGACACGGCTCCAAACCCAGACTTCAAAACAAACTTCCCTACAGTCCATCAAAGTGAAGAATGATCCTAATCCTTATCAGCACCTCAGCGATGACTAGTCCAACAGGATGCACTGCAGGGAGTCTAGTCACTATTATTCACTCACGGTAGCATCAGACCGTTAATCAGGCAACACAACATTGTAACACTGGTGTTTTCATGAGAGTCTCTGGAACATTTGCATGTAGAGGTTGTGTTTTTTGCATAGTCAGCAGTGTTTATAGCCATGCCTGTCCAACACTCGTCACTCACTGGATCAGAACCTCAAGACAGCCATGTCATTAAGCTCCCTGTCCATCGTAGTACTGGCCATGCTCTCCAAGGGTAAGATATTTTGAATGGGATCTTACTGAACTTATATTCACTCTGCAAAAAAACTAAATCTGCATTCAGGACCTTAAAGATCAGGAAGTTTACAATTAACATGAAGGCTGTTTCTGTTGATTGGTATTCTTTCTTCTTCCTCAATAATAATCTGATGCTTGTTCATCTCAGAGTGTGCAGGTGACATCCTGATGACCCAGAGTCCTGCAGCGGTGGAGATTCTGCCACTCTCAGCTGTAAAGCCAGCAGTAACATCGATGATGACCTAGCCTGGTATAAGCTCCTAAATTGATCATCAACTTTGCTGATACCTTTACATCAGGCAGGTATCATGGCACCGGATAAAATATTGATTGTTGATTGATGATAAATAACATCCAGGCTGAGGATGCAGGAGATTACTACTGTCAGCAGAATGAAACCAACCCGTTCACACAGTGAAATACAGCCGTACAACAACCTTCCCAAGCTATGAGGAAGTACTCTCCCTGCATCACATCTGCTTTCTGGAGTGTAGCTCACCTGTTTAAACAACCATTACTGTACCATTATCTTCAATAACTAAAATGCTACAAGATGAGCACTGAAGGTTTTCTGTTTGTGTGTTTTCCATTAAGGGAACTTAATAAAAAGGTACAATGAGGTACGGTATATTTATGATAACTCATAGGAAACCATCACCAGTAGCCAAGAATAAACTTGCATGCTCATGTAAAGAATTACAGATGTTTATTAGTACAGGTGTAGTGACCTTTTGTCTCTTCCTTCTGGTGACCGACTTGAAATTCTGTTCAATTACTGACCATCCTCGCCATACAGCAATAAAATATGAATGTCTTGAAGTGGAGTAGGATAAACTCAACTTTTTACTTCCATAGTACATTTACATATACATTTATTCATTTAGCAGACGCTTTTATCCAAAGCGACTTCCAAGAGAGAGCTTTACAAAGTGCATAGGTCACTGATCATAACAACAAGATAGCCAAAAAAACATTGCGAGTAGCCAAAACATGAAGCACACATTGTGAACAACCAAAGTAAGTGCCAAAGGGAAGAACCATAAGAGCATGTAGTTAAACAAGTTACAATTAAACAACATGAACAGCTATAAGTGCAAGTGTACCTGTGGAAAAAACCAAGCAACAGTAATAAAACAATATATCACAGCGAGAACAAAAATTTAAATCAGTTACCACTAACCACAAGAGCAACAAGTCTCTAAGCAAGAGTCATTGTGATCCTTGAGGAAACTAACATCGGGTCAAGCGTACCGTTCCTAAGTACCGTTGTACTCCCGGAACAAGTGCGTCTTGAGCCTAGTAAAGAAAATGTCAAGCAGGTCTTAAAATAAAAAGATAAAGGCTTTGTTAACAGTGTACACTACAGCATAGCAAAACAGACGCAAGAAGCTGTTGCCTCCAATCAGCCACACCTGGCTCTCTTCTAGACAAATACTCTAGAAGAGTATTACCCTCCAGGCCTGTAGAGGGTGCAAGCATTAAGTAAAAGGTAACAGAATAAAAGGTTTGTATTGGCTCCAACAGCAGGCATGTATAATTGGTCCACCACTGCTTGGGTTTTGGTGGTCAAATGAATGAAGTGGATAGGTTACAGATTGATTTATATACACTGAAGTAACAAATACACAGTTTCCATAGAATATATCCTTTTAGGGTACAGCTTAAGATTGTTTTTACAGTGTACTTCTATCCTTGAAAGGGTGTACCATGCGTGGCAATCAAACTGAGACCCTTACGTGTAGCGCAGCCAGATCAGAGGAGTTGGACGAAGGAAATCAAGTTTGCACAGCTGTGCATTTAATGAATAATGAAAAACACAAGGAATACTCAGGTCTCCGTCTTTAGTAGAATCGTTGTCATTGGAGGTTGTTTTCCTCTGCCTCAGGATCTGCCTCAGGAAGCCTTGCTTCTCTGGGATGTATCGGCTTACTCTTGCACAGTGACATTGAAATAACAGGTCAGTTCAGGGTCTTCGTTCCTTGGTGCCACACTTCACCTGTCACCCATCTGTCCTCAGGTATTACTCTCTCCCTCTGACCTGCTGTGTCTCTGCTTTTGTAGGCAGAGAGGCTGTTGAGGGAATGAGGTGCAGCTTTACTATTCCTGAGCTGAGGAGAGGGAAACTTGAGGGGTGCTGAACTTGGAGAGCTTGGGTGCTGGGTGGAGGTGGTGTGTCTGGTGCTGAAGGCACCAAGGGAGCTCAGTCTCAGTGGGGTTGCTGCACATGTCAACATCTTAACTCATCATGTACTATAAGTCTCTACTGTCTCCTCACTGGATCAAGCTGGAAGCCTTGTGTCATTTAAATAGAACTAAGTAAAGTCTGAAACATGATCTATGACCTTGTTGATGCAGGGATAAAAGCCTAACCGAAAAATCTCACTATCATTGTATCAATATAATTAACAAGCTACAGGATACTCAAAAAATACTTACTTGAAGTTCTTATGGAGTACTGACACAGATTTTGTAATTCACTTTGTATAGTATATTATTTGTAAAGTCTGCCAGTTTTCTTTAAATCCTCTTTACTTACAGGAATTGTTCTGTGCTCAGCTGTTCTCTATCCTGCTCATTTATAACATGTAACAGGAAGCTTTGCTAGAGTCCCCTTGTCACTGTCAAGAGTGGAATCTGAAAATCATTTATACTTCTACATTCATTTGTGGAGTGTGGTATAATGAGTGTTTGAGTTTGTGGTATAATGATTAGTTTGTGTTTGTAGTATAATCAGTGTTTGAGCCCTATATATAATTCCAAGAATCTGTGTGTGTGTGCCACCAATTTTATCACGGGCACTATGCACCGGTCTCTTCAACTACAGTTTCTCTGTGGGTCCGTGCAGAGAGGACACTTTGCATGTACTTTGTATATGCAGCACATGCTTCAGTGGTCTGGGAGTGTTTATAGTCCTGTGAGTTTAACACCTCATGACTGAGAGCTGTCCTTCATGACAAAAGAACCCACAACAACCATGACTCTGATCACCATCTTCATCTGGACTCTAGCTGTCTACATACAGGGTAAGAGACTTCTATCATGTAGGAGATAAAGAATTTGATCAATTTCAGAATTACTTCTGATGTGAATTTCTTTTGACAATGCGTTACATTTTGTAATATCAAGATGAGTCCTTAATATTAGTTTTTTCTTTCATCTTCTCTCTTCACATCCAGAGTCCAGAGGGCAGTACACTCTGACTCAGACTCCTGCAGTGAAAGCTGTTCCTGCAGGAGAAACAGTCTCCATAGCCTGTAAAGTTAGCAGTCCTGTGTACAGTAATAATCGTCTAGCCTGGTACCTCCAGAGACCTGGAGAAGCTCCTAAACTCCTCATTTACTACGCTAAAACACTTCAGTCTGGGACTTCATCTAGATTCAGTGGTACAGGATCACATAGTGACTTCACTCTGACCATCAGTGGAGTCCAGGCTGAAGATGCAGGAGATTACTACTGTCAGAGTTACCACAGTGGTAACGTGTTCACACAGTGATACAGAGCCGTACAAAAACCTCCCTCAATCAGACTGCACAGTGACTGCACTGCTACAGCTGAGACCTACTGCAGGTGCTGAGAGGGAAGAGAAAGTGACATGGAACACTGACTGGTCTTTGTTACACTGAGCTGAATATATCAGTGGTGTTCATTGTCAAATGTGTGTATTTGTGTGTGGAGAAACAGTTTGTGTCATTTAGTCAAACCACAAAACCCATTGAACACTACAACCTGGCCAATAGTGCGCAGGTGCACGTCCTATTAGTCCTATTAGGGAGTACAACGCTACTTAGGAATGATTGGCTGGACCTGATGTTTCCTCCAGGATCACAATGACTCTTATTGAGAGACTTGTTGCTCTTGTTGGTTAGTTGTAACTGACTTAAAACTATTGTACTCGCTGTGAAATATATTTTTGTTGCTTGCTTTTTTCCACAGGTACACCCTTGCACTTTTGAGGTTCATGTTGTTTAATTGTAACTTGTTGAACTAAATGCTCTTATGGTTCTTCCCTTTATTTGGTTTTCACAATGTATGTTTCATGTTTTGGCTACCCACAATGTTTGGGGCTATCTCGTTGTTATGATCAGTGACCTATGCACTTTTGTAAAGCTCTCTCTTGGAAGTCGCTTTGGATAAAAGCGTCTGCTAAATGCATAAATGTAATGTAAATGTATTAGGTGTTAGGTAACATAACACTGCTGTACTACATTACTGCTTAGCAACAGTATAGTAACTAATATAAACAGATGTAGTTAATTTCAGACTAGGCCCGCCCGTGGGCCCGAAACACTGCCCCCTCCTCCCAAAGTTACTACGCACTAAATGTTAATAAATATATTTTTTAGACTACTACACATGTTATACATCATTGGAAAGCTACGATTCTTGTGCTTGTAGATATGTAAACCATTTCAAGATCGAGTCACAACAACAGGTTTAGTCAACGTCTTTGTCCAGTCACCACTTTGGTGTTGTTTACAAAGCCAAACGTCTCTACTTACCCTCACAGGTTCCGTGTCGTCCAGGTATGCAAACAACACATCAAACCTTGATTGGGTACATTCCCAAGGGTTCAAAGTATCTAACCATGTAAAGTAATTTGTCCAAATACAATGTTTTACGTTCATGAATAGCCATTATCCTTTGTTTCAGTATTTACGATATGAAGGCATCAAAATGTCCGTTGAACCCTCCCCTTTCGATTGACACCTTGTTTGACCCAATAGGAGCTTCCATGCCCCGTTGACAGCCCTCTAAAGCCAACTAGGTCTGTGCGTCCTGCCCCCCCCCCCCCCCCCCCCTGCCCCCCCCCTGCCCCCCTCAGTAATACTAATTAGGGATTCAGCTATTATATATGATAGTTCTAAGTACCACCTTTCATTACAGATAACAATTATGAAAAATAATACCTTTTTATCCTAAGTATTTGACCTTGGTTACAAAGGGTCATTTTGGAGTCTCCAGAAGGCCCTTTTAGAAAACGCCTGGATGTACTCTTATAAAAATGTGTCAAATATGAATATATTGTGGTATTATGTTTGACTTTTGATTTGAATTGGGTAAGGCTTCAACCTGTGGTCCAATTTAGACTTCCAGCTAATACCTACCACCTCTAGGCCTCTTCAGGCCTCTGTTTTCAAAACAAAATCTAGGCGGAAATAGAAACTTTCACTTTCCTTGTGTTCAAGCTTCTATTACTCAACACCAATAGGACTGACAGGGTCCTGACAACAGGGGAAATAACTTCAGTGTCAGCTTTCAAAAGAGACCATTTACATGCATGTACTCCAAATGGTTCAAGAACAGCTTTCAATTTACTTTGGGTATGCTGTTTAGGCGTTTTCAGGCAAATTTAACAGTCCTCAAACAGGTTGATATTACATTCATATTTCAACTCACCCACTCTCATGTCACAGCAGTCCTGAAAACTTTTAGGCTCATAACGTTTAGATATGAAATGACTTATAGAAGAACAAAACATTATCTTTAAATATCTTTTTTAAAACATGTCTCCACTGACTCTCCCATTCAGACTTAGTGTTCATCAGAGACTGTTATACATTCATCAGGCTGGTCAACATCCCTGATACTGAATAATTACTGGACATTAATTTAGGAAGTGTAACCTGTTTTAAAAATACCACAATCATCCTAGTCAGCCTTCCTAATTATCTTCATCATCCCTATCATGATCAACTACCTTTCTGCCTCTGTCATCTGTCTCATTGAAACCTTAAATCTGGCCTCACCACACACTAATCCACACTCTGTCATCATATTAACTTGTCATAAACTCTTGTGTTTTCTACATCAGATCACATGGTCCTTGTCAGAACTCTCCCATGAAGACATGAGAGGAAGTCACCACTTCCATTCCTGTTACATTCATCTCAGACAGGAGTTAGAGCCCCCTCCACTCCCCCATAGTAATGAAACCAGCCCCCCTACCTGGCCCAGTCCAGGGGATTTTAGATTAAACTGATTAGGTGACCTGTGATCTACATTGGTACTTCTTGGTGTAGTATCCAGCTGAGAGTGGTAAACATTCACAAATGTACTAAATGCACACTTTATCAATTCAAAGTAGTAAATATAAACTCTTTGCCTCTTCCATTTGTTCATATACAGCTCCATAGCCAGATCTCTAAACAAACTTCCCTATAGTTCGTCAAAGTGAAGAATGATCCTAATCCTAATCAGCACCTCATGAGAAATGACTAGTCCAACAGGATGCACTGCAGGGAGTCTAGTCACTATTATTCACTCACGGTAGCGTCAGACCGTCAATCAGGCACCACCAAGTTGCAACACTAGTGTTTTCATGAGAGTAATGGCCTTTCTATCTGCCGAGAGAATTTTCAGCCATCTTGCTGGTCGCTGTCTACATCCCCCCCCAGCTCCAACAACAGCGATAGCAACGAGGCACTGAGCAAACTTTATCAGCACATCAGGACTGATTCTTCATCACGGCTGGAGATTTCAATCATCCATCCATCGTCAACCGCTTATCCAGTTTCGGGTCGTGGGGGCAGCAGCTCCAACAGGGGGCCCCAAACTTCCCTATCCTGAGCCACATTGACCAGCTCTGATTGGGGAACCCTGAGTCGTTAGGGTTAGGCCAGTGTGGAGATATAATCTCTCCACCTAGTCCTGGGTCTTCCCCCGAGGCCTCCTCCCAGCTGGACATGCCTGGAACACCTCCCTAGGATGCCCAGGGGGCATCCTTACCAGGTGCCCAAACCACCTGAACTAGCTCCTTTCAACGCAAAGGAGCAGCGGCTCTACTCCAGCTTCTCACGGATGACTGAGCTCCTCACCCTATCTCTAAGGGAGACGCCCGCCACCTTCCTGAGGAAACCCATTTCAGCTGCTTGTACTCGCGACCTCGTTCTTTCGGTCATGACCCAACTTTCATGACCATAGATGAGGGTAGGAACAAAAATTGAACGCTAGATCGAGAGCTTTGCCTTCGAGCTCAGCTCTTTTTTCGTGACAACGGTGCGATAAATTGAATGCAATACCCCCCATACGCCGACCCCCGATTGAATACGTCCCGAATTTCCAGCCGACCTCCCGCTCCATTTCCCCCTCACTTGCGAACAAGACCCCAAGGTCCTTGAACTCCTTCACTTGGGGTAAGAACTCATTCCCTACCTGTAGTAAGCACTCCATCGGTTTCCTGCTGAGAACCATGGCCACGCTGATCCTCATCCCAGCCGCTTCACACTCGAATGCGAAACAATCCAGTGAGTGCTGAAGGTCACGGACTGATGATGACAGGAAGACCACATCATCCACAAAAAGCAGCGATGAAATCCCCAGCCCACTGAACCGCAACCCTTCCCCACCCCGACTATTCCTCAATATGACACAGCTCTCGCTTTTGGTGTACAGGGATCACCCTTCTCCAGATCCACAAAACACATGTAGACCGGATGGGCATACTCCCAGGCCCCCTCCAGGATCCTTGCCAGAGTGAAGATCTGATACGTCATTCCACAACCAGACCTGAACCCGCATTGTTGTTGATGGTTGGTACGCGATCCATCGCACCTGCACATGACACAAATCACGTCACAGACGTATGTAGCCTAGTACAAAGATGTCCGTGGCAGAGACTCAAGAGAACTCGAGCGAAATGACCCAACCAAGCACCAGCGAGGAGGTTGGTAGCCAGGAAGACCAGCCAACCCTTCGACATCCCTGGCCGTACCTGGAAGAATTTTTCGAAATGGTTGGATGCAAAAACAACTACTTTCGAATGCGCTGCAAGCTCTACGCACCCAATTACCACAAGCTAATGGCTTTCAAAAACTTGCCGTCTCGCTTCAATTACATTCCAATAAAGGCTATTGATAACATGCTTCTGAAGTTTGAGTTTTTGCACCATTACAATACTTATAGGCAACTAGTCATCATATATTCCGCTCCATGAAACACATGTTAATGCTCAGTACTGTTGTACACGGTTCTTTAATGTATTTGCATTGTACTAAAATGCGTTCATTTTCAATGGGCATAAATGCGATTGAAACAGATGCATCCCAAATCTTTCTACATTAACATTGTAATATAACATTATCATTATGGCCTTTAAAACATTTTGGTGGGGAGGTGGGGTAGTGCACTATAGGCCCCTGTGGCACGGCCTAAGCTTTTGTCCTTAATGGCATTTTTTCCCCCTTACATTAGTTTTACTTTAAGTACATTTACATTTAGTCATTTAGCACACGCTCTTATCCAGAGCGACTTACAGTAAGTACAGGGACATTCTCCCCGAGGCAAGTAGGGTGAAGTGCCTTGCCCAAGGACACAACGTCAGTTGGCATGACCGGGAATCGAACTGGTCACCTTCGGATTACTAGCCCAATTCCCTCACCGCTCAGCCACCTGACTCCCTCTTCTTGAGTAATGAATGTGAATACTTTTGACACCTCTGAGAAGCAGGTACGTGTGTGGCCAGAAGAAGCTAGCTCTGCACTGAAGGACTGTTTTGACACCACAGACTGGAATATGTTCAAGCAGGTAGCCACTTACAATTGTTTGTCTCCGGCCAGCATGAAATGATCTCCAGGATCGATGCCCGCAAGTCCGCTGGCTCAGACAACATACCTGGTTGTTTACTGAAGGACTGTGCAGAGGAGCTCATAGATGTCCTCACAGACATCTTCAACACCTCTCTGAGTCAGGCTGTTGTTCCCACGTGCTTCAAAGCCACCACCATTATTCCTGTACCAAAGAAGTCACCTCCATCCTTCTTCAATAACTAGAAGGTCAGTGCAATGGAGGTTGTACTGACCTCCATTATCATGAAATGCTTTGAGCGGCTAGTCATGCAGCACATCAAATCCATCCTCCCAACCCGGCCCGGAACGTCTTCAATTTGCATATCGGACAAACCGCTCTACTGATGATGCAACATCATCTGCCCTCCACCCAGCCCTCACACACCTGGAACTTAAGGGGTCGTATGTGAGAATCCTGTTCATAGATTTTCGTTCTGCATTCAACACCATCATCCCTCCGCAGCTTATCTGGAAACTGGACCGGCTTGGAGTGAACATATGTCTGCATTTGGCTGCTGAACTTCTTCACTGGGAGACCACAAGCAGTACGGGTCAGCACCAACACATCCAGCACCATCATGCTGACCACAGGGGTCCACCAAGGATGTGTGCTCAGACCCCTGCTCTTCACCCTGCTGACACATGACTGCATGCCGAGGTACAGCACCAATCACCTCATCAAGTTTGCAGATGACACAACTGTAGTGGGACTTATCAGCAACAACTACGAGACAAACTATAGGAAGGAGGCGAGCCTACTGGCCAAGTGATGTAAGAATAACAACCTCTCTCTTTATGTGGATAAAACGAAGGAGATGGTCATCAACTTCAGTAGAGGTCCCACCAAGCACCCACCACTGATCAACAACTGCGCTGCTGTCGAGAGGGTCAGTAGTGCAACATTTCTGGGAGAGCACAACACTGAGGACCTCCCCTGGACAACCAACACCACATCGCTAGCTAGGAAGGCTCACCAATGACTTTACTTCCTCCACAAACTGAATAGAGCGAGAGCCCCGGCACCTACAGTATCATGTGCACATTCTACCGGGGCACCATTGAAAGCATCCTGACCAGCTGCATCGCTGTATGGCACTGAAGCTACACTGCATGCAAGAGGAAGACCCTGCAACGTATAGTGAATGCAGCCAGCAGGATCACTGGTGCCCCATTCCCCCCACTCTCGGACATCTACAACACCCGTCTCACCCTATAGCAATCAGCATCACTGCTGATGCAACCCATCCCTCCCACACCCTGTTCAGCCTCCTGCCATCTGGGAGAAGGTACCGGAGCCTCCGGGCCAGCTCCACCTGACCGCTGAACAGATTCACACATCAGGTTGTGAGGATGCTGAACTCTATCCCTGCTCTCCTACCCCCCCTTTGACCAAATATAGCAGGCACATTTACATTTTGAAGTTGATAATTCTGTACGGACCCCGAATGATTTTATCAATATCCAAATGGCCCTTGGCAGAAAAAAGGTTCCCCACCCCTGATGTAGACTAACAGGAAGCTTTGCTAGAGTCCCCTTGTCACTGTCAATAGTGGAATCTGAAAAACACTTATACTTGCTCTACATTCATTTGTGGAGTGTGGTATAAGGAGTCTTTGAGACATTGATTTAATGATTTAAAGGAGAACAGCTTTCACTGCAGGAGTCTGAGTTAGAGTGTTCTGGACCCACTCACACACTGAAGTACCCATACTGACCACTAGAGAGAGACATACTGTGGTTTTTGAGACATCAAGCCTCAGTTCACACATCTCTACAACTACAGTTTATCTGTGGGTCCAAAAAAGTCTGTCTGTACAGAGAGGACACTTTGCATAGGCAGCACATGCTTCAGTGGTCTGGGAGTGTTTATAGTCCTGTGAGTTTAACACCTCATGACTGAGAGCTGTCCTTCATGACAACAGAACCCACAACAACCATGACTCTGATCACCATCTTCATCTGGACTCTAGCTGTCTACATACAGGGTAAGAGACTTCTATCATGTAGGAGATAAAGAATTTGATCAATTTCAGTATTACCTCTAATGTAAACAGTTTTTTGCAATGTGTATGCTTTGTATTATCAATATATAACCTTAATATGTATTTTTCCTTTCATGTTCTCTTTTCACACCCAGAGTCCAGAGGACAGATCACTGTGACTCAGACTCCTGCAGTGAAAGCTGTTCTCCCAGGACAGACCGTCTCTCTGCAGTGTAAAACCAGCAGTGATGTGTATCAAGCAGGAACCTCTATTCCCCATTTAGCCTGGTACCTCCAGAGACCTGGAGAAGCTCCTAAACTCCTCATTTACAACGCTAAAACACTTCAGTCTGGGACTTCATCTAGATTCAGTGGTACAGGATCACATAGTGACTTCACTCTGACCATCAGTGGAGTCCAGGCTGAAGATGCAGCAGATTACTACTGTCAGAGTTTCCACTACCCTAACAGTGTGTACGTGTTCACACAGTGATACAGAGCCGTACAAAAACCTCCCTCGATCAGACTGCACAGTGACTGCACTGCTACAGCTGAGACCTACTGCAGGTGCTGAGAGAGAAGAGAAAGTGACATGGAACACTGACTGGTCTTTGTCACACTGAGCTGAATATATCAGTGGTGTTCATTGTAATATTTGTGTAAATAACCAGGCAGGAGACGGGAGTACGGTTTGTGTCGTTTAGTCAAACCACAAAACCCCGTGAACACTACTTCTTCTTCCTCAATAATAATCTGATGCTTGTTCATCTCAGAGTGTGCAGGTGACATCCTGATGACCCAGAGTTCTGCAGCGGTGTCAGTCTAGCCTGGAGATCCTGCCACTCTCAGCTGCAAAGCCAGCAGTAACATCAATGATGACCTAGCCTGGTACCATCACAAACCTGGACAAGCTCCCAAATCAGCTTTAATGAGGCCTTTATATCAGGCAGGTATCATTATATCAACGTCCAGGCTGAAGATGCAAGAAATTACTACTGTCAGCAGATTACTACTGTAGCTTTCGCGTTCACACAGTGAAATACATCCATACAAAAACCTCCCCAACCCTTGAGGAATCACTACTGTCTCCTCACTGTCTCATGTCTCAAGCCTCAAGTCATTTAAATAGAACTAAGTCATGTAGCGGACTGTACATTGTACAGGATGAGGGAGAGGTGAACAGAGCAATGCAGACTCCAAATTGCAAAAAATAAATAGCTTTATTAAGGTACAAGAGATAGTGCTGTCCATATAAAAGTCCTGACCCCTAACCATCCAGCCCAACTAAACACACCTTATTAAAATAGACCCTAACACCAACCCCAACTATCATAGTCCAGAGTTAATATGACTCCTCACTTCTGTGGTTTCCCTACCAACAATGAGGGCAGGGGAAATGTGGTGACCACTGAACTGGGGGGAAGAGGGAGGTCGAGAAGTGAGGCGTGAGTTAGGAGCAGTGTTCCGATTAAAGCATCAAATACCCTTTTGTCTGTTAAACTGCTGCACTAAATGAATATGTTTTGGCTACCCACAATGTTTGGGGCTATCTCGTTGTTATGATCAGTGACCTATGATGCACTTTTGTAAAGCTCTCTCTTGGAAGTCGCTTTGGATAAAAGCGTCTGCTAAATGCATAAATGTAAATGTAATGTAAATGTATTAGGTGTTGTAACACAACACTGCTGTACTACATTACTGCTTAGCAACAGTATAGTAACTAATATAAACAGATGTAGTTAACAGATATTACATTCATATGTCAACTCACCCAGTCTCATGTCACAGCAGTCCTGAAAACGTTTAGGCTCATAATGTTTAGATATGAAATGACTTATAGAAGAACAAAACATTATCTTTATATATCTTTTTTAAAACATGTCTCCACTGACTCTCTCATTCAGACTTAGTGTTCATCAGAGACTGTTATACATTCATCAGGCTGGTCGACATCCCTGATACTGAATAATTACTGGACAGTAATTTAACCCTTGTGTTATCTTCGGGTCATTCTGTCCCATCAGTCATTGTGACCCACCGTCGTATTGCGACAAATTTACCGCATACAAAAACAAAGTGAAGCATTTTCTTTTAACCGTTGGGCTGTCTCAGCCCCCCCACATTGTGAAGGTTAAAAGAAAATAATTTTTATTTGTTTTTGTATTGGGTACAATTGGGTAAACACAACGATGGTTCGTTATGAACCTTTGGGTCATGTGACCCGAAGGCAGCACAAGGTTTAAGGAGTGTAACCTGTTTTAAAAATACCACAATCATCCTAGTCAGCCTTCCTAATTATCATCTTCATCCCCATCACGATCAACTACCTTTTTACCTCTGTCATCTGTGTCACTGAAACCTAATATCTGACATCACCATACACTTCACTTCTGTCATCACGTTTTATACATCAGATCACAGTTCCTGTCAGAACTCTGACATGAAGACTTGAGAGGAAGTCACCACTTCCATTCCTGTGTTACATTCATCTCAGACAGGAGTTAGATGACTCACAAGCCCCCCCTCCTCTCCCCCCATATTAATGAAACCAGCCCCCCTCACACCTGGCCCAGTCTAGGGTATTTTAGACTCAACTGTTCAACTGTACATTGGAGCTGTGGGAGTGAAACTGAGATTTGCATAGTCAGGGTGGCTGGTTCTGCTACTCCCAGAAAAGAGCAGCACTCTCACCAGATGCTCACATGGCCCCAGGGGATTAAGAAAGATTATCACTTAATTATAAGATTATAAGGGTCCTACAGATTAAGGACCCTTTGTATCACAGCAGAAGGAATTAATGTCTTTAAAAAATTTAATCAAACGTTATTCAGACTGAATCAGATTTGGTTGAGTCTGTCCATAGTGTGTGAACACCACAATCTCATGTTATCATGGTGGTAAAATGTAAGCTCTCCTGTAAAGCTATATGTTTTGTCATGATGACAGGTAAGTTTTTGATAAGTGATAATATATTGGATGGATATATCTACATTCAGTTACAGTTTTAGTTTCAGTGAAACAGTAATGGTTGATAATCTATCATTCTTTTTTATTACTTTCGTTATCTGACAACAATAGTTTGTTGTAATGAGATCTTTTCAATGTACAATCCTATTTTTGGATTACTGCAATCAATATTTGTATGAATAAAGTCAAAATTCAGCAGTTTCAAGTTCAACAAGAAATCTTTATTGTCCAATAAAATAACAACATTCCAGCATCAAAGCAAAGCCAACTAACAGAGTGAATAGTGACCAAAAGCAGAACACGTCAACTTTAGCACTGATAACACCTCAGTCTACAAACAGCAGCGACAAGTGGACTCTAACAAAGCTCCCTGTTAGTCTGCATGTGAGCCATCAGGAGGACAGAGAATGGCTGAGCACAGAACAGAGTCCCAGGAGAGGAAGCAGCCCCTCTCCACAGGGCTGTGTGAGCCTGGGGCTACTCAGAACACTGCTCTCTCTTCAGGGTGTGAGTGACCGTAGGCTGGGAGCTCTGGTGGGCCTCACAGGTCACCTCCAGCACCTTGGCCCACTCCTGGGCAGTGAGAGTCAGGGTGCTGCTCCAGCTGTACTGGCCGTCCTTCTCCAGGAGCCCCCTGCTGGCCTCCTGGCCCTTCTTGCTGCTCCCGTCCACCTTCCAGCTGAGTGTCCAGTCTGAGGGGAAGCCCTTGTTGGCCAGACACATCAGCGTGGCCGTACTCTTACTGGACAGTTCCTCACTGGAGGGGGGCAGCACCGTCAGGGTGGGGGCACGGTTGCCTGGAGACAAACACAATACGTCAGATTCCACAACTACACAGCAGTTTAAGAGATTGTCTTTGATGGCAGAGATGGACTTCTGCTATTTCAACCAACGACTCGAACCTTAGGATCAGTTTGAAAACATCAATACGTTTTCATAGTGTATCAAATCGATTAATGCAATTTAATACATGAACATGAGTTAGTATATTGATATATTAGGAAACAAATGAAGGTGTTCTTTCAGGAAATTACAATGTCATTTCAGGTATAGGATATAATAAATTGAGCCTGGCAAAATGTCTAAATCTACAGTGTATTTCATGAATTGACAAAATAGATATTAACATAAGTATAGATATCAAAATGAAAGGGATTACATAACTAAAAACCACATGTCAAATCGTGTTAAACACAAGAAACTTTGTGATCAAGCTTTTTTAAAGGATTCAATAGAAAGTAGATCAATGAAGAAGAAAAAAAGTATGATCTCTAAGGTTGGAATGGTCTAACCATACTGGTTTCAATAAAATAAAATACTAAATAGAAGTGAACACTGAAAAAAAAAAATCTCGACATTTCTATAAAAAAGCAGACACTCAAAAAGTTACATCCATTTAAGTCAAGTTTTTCACTTACTTCCAACATCCAGTCTGGTACCGCCACCAAATGTGTACCACAGTGATACAATACCTATCATTGCCCGTACAAAAACCTCCCTCCTATTGCTGCTGAATTCACAGCTTCTTTAGACTTTAGTTAAGTTGTTTAAAAAGCAAGAATACTTCCTGAGTGATCCCTTTTAATAGCTACTTTAGTGAATAATGAAAAAACCTTTGAGTTTCACATTTATTTTCTATAAAAAATTCTGAAACGCAATGATTCTGAATTTTCATAATTGTTGAAAAAAAATATTCGGAGAAGTGCCAGTTGATGTAAAGATCTATTAACACAAACAAAGAGAATATTCAATCGTTTTCAGATACTTACTTCCAACATCCAGTCTGGTGCCTCCACCAAAAGTCCACCACAGTGATTGACTCTGGTTAAGTCGCCGTACAAAAACCTCTGTGTGTTGTGATGCTGCAGCTCTACCAGAGCACACAGCTGCTGTCTGCTACAACCTGGACTCACAAAACACTGCACTGTAGTACAGCATACTACACAATCCTGCACTACACTCTACACCGGCTACACTCTCTTCAACAGCAGCCGAGGTTCTGTCTCCAACATCATGTGAGTTGGGTCCTTCTTGTATTCCTATTTCATTTTTCAGGACCTACTCTGGTGAACCTCTCATGTGTCGTTCTCATCAGAGTCCATGACAACAGAAGAGGCAGTCTCCAGCCTTTGATCCACTGTTAGTATTCCTCCATATTGTCCACAGGCTAGAGAGCAGCTGGGACAGTGATCCATGTAGTATATTCCTTTATTCTACATGCTGATCCCAGACTTAACAGTAGAGGTGAAGTCACAGAGGACAGACTCCACTAGCAGAGAATCCCAGCAGCTGTAGTTGACACAAGTGTTCACTGACTGATTTGAGGAACTTAGTCCAAGCATGAGTGAACAGGCTGCTGATAGCATACATCACCACATGAGGAAGATGAACTCTGCTGATGGTCTTGTCAGAATGACCAAGAAATATTCATGTACACAGGTTATTAGGTACAGTTTCCATACAATACTTCCTTTAGGGTACAGCACTAGACATCAAGTTTATACATAGAATGCTACAGTGTCTATCTATCCTTGAAAGGGTGTACCATGTTTGGCAATCACACTGGGACCCGTATGTGTAGCGCAACCAGATCACAGGAGATGGACAAAGGAAGTCAGGTTTGCACGGCTGTGCATTAAACTAAATGACTAAATGACTAAATGTAATACATAACTAAAAAAGTAAAAGGTTCAAGTGGTTTTTATTGGCATTTCAAATTCCATGTCCATGACAACAGAAGTGTCCAGCATTAGATCCATTGTTAGTATTCCTCCATATTTTCCACAGGCTAGAGAGCAGCTGGGACAGTGATCCATGTAGTATATTCCTTTATTCTTACAAAGCACTCTTTGTATTCTTATTCAAAGATATGAATTTGTGCAAATGTTTTCATGGTTGTATTTAATATCCATATAGACATACTTAACACCATTAAGGAGAAGGATATAATGATGTTCAGATCTCATCCCCAGTAACTGAAATAGATACTGGACTTATTTGCATACTGAATGTATGAGCTTCAGTAGTCTGGGAGTGTTTATATGTGAGTACAACACTTGGTGACTCACTCTTCATATCATCAGAACCCACAACAAACATGACTTTGATTATCAGCATTGTGTGTGTCACGCCCCTGGCTGTGACGCTGTTTTCTGTTTCTCTTTGTGTGTGTGTGTGTGTGTGTGTGTGGGCGCGGAGTCTCCCGGGACAGACAACCATCCTCACCTGTGGCAGATCAGCAATCACCGATCTATGTAAAACCTGCTCACCATCCAGACTCTGCCAGATTGTTAACTCCGCTACAACATTAAATACTTACCTTTTTTGAACCTTCGCCTCACAAGTCCGTTTTAAAGGTCCGAACATTGCTGTACCGCAACAGAACAATATGGCCAAATGGACCAAACGGAGCGACACGCGCTTCGGACGGCGCTGTTCTCACAAGGAACCCGAGTGGGCCAGCATGAACAGGTTTTACGGGAGTTGATAGAAAAGCTCAATGGGCTCGCCGCTGACGTTACTCAGCTTGGCAGCCAAATGATCCACCTCACCGCTCAGGTGTCCACGCTGGCTGCACCACCATCGCCTTCCAGGGATCAACCTGAGGTCCCTGCACGGTCTTCGGACCAGCCCCTCACCGCAGGCGCTCGAGAGCCTCACATCCCGACTCCAGAGCGCTATGCGGGTGATCCTGGAGCCTGTGGCTGGTTTCTCCTCCAGTGCTCCTTTGTGTTTGATCAGCAACCCAACACCTATCATGCAGATAAGTCCCGTATTGCCTTTTTGTTAAGTTTACTCACTGGCAGAGCAGCTCAATGGGCTACAGCAGTTTGGGAGAGTAACTCTCCTGTGTGTGACTCCTATGCTGTTTTCACTTTGGAAATGAGGAAGGTATTTGATCACCCTCTTAAGGGCAAAGAAGCAGCTAAAAGGCTACTGACACTCACTCAAGGCTCGTCTCCCATCTGCCGGAGAGGAACCTATGCAGTTTGGTCAGACTCGTCTTACACTTGCCGAACGCCAACGTTGGCAAAGGTCCGGGCTGTGTCTTTACTGTGAACAAGCCGGACATTACACCAACACGTGCCCCATGCTGCCAAAAGAGATCCTGGTGAGCCACACTTTCTCTCTCCAGTCTTCACCCCCCCAAAGGCTCCAACTCCAGTGCACCGTTCTATGGTCACGTGAGTCCATTCCTCTTCTCGCATTAGTCGATTCAGGAGCAGATGACAACTTTATTGACTCCAGCATCGTCTCTCGGGCTAACGTCCCTGTGGAGCCCTTAGGTCGCCCTCATGATTTTAATGCTCTGAATGGAGAGAGATTAGCCAGAATCACTCACCTCACTGTTCCGCTGACTCTGGTGGTGTCTGGAAACCACAGGGAGGTCACCAAGTTCTTGGTCATTTCTTCACCACATGCCCCGGTGGTTTTGGGGCTTCCCTGGTTAAAGAGACACAACCCACACATTGACTGGACAGACAACAAGATTGTCAGCTGGAGCGAGTTCTGCCACTCCAGCTGTCTTCGGTCGGCCGTGATCTCTAGCAAACAAGCAGACACCCCGCCACCTAGTCCTCCTGATCTATCTGCTGTGCCCCCTGAATACCATGGTCTCGTGAGGTGTTCAACAAGCAGCGAACGCTGTCCCTGCCTCCTCACCGCCCTTATGATTGCGCCATTGAACTGTTTCCTGGTGCCCTGTTGCCTACCAGCCAACTGTACAAGATTTCCCGTCCTGAGAGAGAGGCAATGGAAGGTTACATTAAGGACTCCTTAGCAGCGGGGTTGATTCGTCCTTTCTCCTCACCTGTAGGGGCAGGATTCTTTTTTGTGGATAAGAAAGACAAGACACTGCGGCCCTGCATAGACTATCGAGGGTTAAAAGAGATCACTGTGAAGAACAAATACCCTCTTCCCCTCACTCCGCTTTTGCACCTCTCCCTCAAGCCACCATATTCACAAAACTGGATTTGAGGAACGCGTACCACCTGGTGCGCATCAGACAGGGCAATGAATGGAAGACTGCATTCAATACTCCACTAGGACATTTTGAGTACTTGATGATGCCTTTTGTCCTTACAAACGCACCTGCTGTGTTCCAAGCCCTCGTAAATGACGTTCTCCGGGACATGCTGAACAAGTTTGTTTTCATTTACTTTGATGACATATTTATTTTTTCCAGGACTCTTCAAGATCACATACGGCATGTGACGTTAGTACTCCAGCGCCTCCTAGAGAACAAGCTTTTTGTCAAAGCCGAGAAGTGTGTTTTTCATACTGCTTGTGTTCACTTTCTGGGTTTTGTAATCGAGCAGGGGCAAGTGAAGGCAGATCCCGACAAGGTAAAAGCTGTGGCAGAATGGCCAAGGCCCGAAAACCCGAAAACAGCTTCAGCGTTTCCTTGGGTTCGCCAACTTTTACAGGAGGTTTATCAAAGACTACAGCCGAAAGGCTGCCCCACTGACTCGCCTCACCTCCACCTTCCTTCCCTTTAAGTGGTCCAGAGAGGCTGAAGAGGCTTTTTCCATCCTAAAGGGACTGTTTACTTCTGCACCTGTGCTCTCTCACCCTAACCCTTCCAGGCAGTTTGTCGTCGAGGCCGATGCTTCAGACTCCGGTATGGGAGCAGTCCTGTCCCAGCGTTCACCTGAGGATCAGAAGCTACATCCATGCGCTTTTTTCTCGCGGCGGCTCTCTCCCGCTGAGGTAAACTATGATATAGGCAATCGTGAACATCTAGCAGTGGTACTGGCCTTGCAGGAATGGACACACTGGCTTGAAGGAGCAGAGCATCAGTTCATCGTCTGGACAGACCATAAGAACCTCTCCTACCTCCAATCAGCAAAGAGGTTGAACTCTCGACAGGCTAGATGGGCGCTGTTTCTGGGAAGGTTCCACTTCGCCCTGGACCCCGGAACGTTAAGCCGGACGCCTTGTCACGCCAATCCATGCCTGATGACCCAGAGTCCCAGCCTGGTTCCATTCAGCCCGCCACTTGGTTGACGTGGACGAGTCAAACACCCTGTCCAAGAATGCCCCATCACCTTACCTGGTCGGTGCAGTACACTGGGAGATCGAGAGAGGTCCGCGAGGCTCAACTCAACCAACCCGACCTAGGCAGTGGTCCGCCTAATCGTTTGTTTGTCCCAGACTCAGTTCGAGCTCAGGTCCTCCAGTGGGGGCATAGTTCCAAACTTACCTGCCATCCTGGGTCCCACCGGACCCTTGTTTTCCTCAAGCAGAGATTCTGGTGGCCCTCTGAGCCAAGATACTCGTTCTTTTGTTGCTGCCTGTTCTATCTGTGCCCGTAGCAAGTCCAACCATCAAGCTCCAGCGGGCCTCCTCAACCCTTTGCCTATCCCCAGGAGACCGTGGTCCAATGTTGCTGTGGATTTTGTGACCGGGCTCCCGGTATCAGAGGCTAATACAACCATACTAACCGTTGTGGATCGTTTTTCAAAAGCTGTTCATTTCATTCCCATTCCCAAATTACCTACATCCAGCGAAACCGCTAAACTCTTGGTCCTTCATGTGTACAGGCTCCATGGCATTCCCACAGACATTGTGTTAGACAGAGGACCTCAGTTCACCTCTCAAGTTTGGAAAGCTTTTTGTCAAGCCCTGGGGAACTTCAGTCAGCCTCTCATCTGGTTACCACCCCCAATCCAATGGTCAAACAGAGCGAGCCAATCAAGACCTGGGATCCGCTCTACGTTGCGTCACGGCCCGCAACCCCTCTACGTGGAGCTCCTGTTTACCCTGGATTGAGTACGCCCACAACTCTCTGGTTTCCTCTGCCACAGGTATGTCACCATTCATGGTGTCTTTGGGTTTTCAACCTCCCCTTTTCCCTGAACAAGAAGGAGACGTGGCTGTCCCATCAGTCCAGGCGCACTTGAGACGCTGTCGACGAGTGTGGAGAGCTGCTCGTGCCGCCCTCAAGCGCACAGCAGCCCGTAACCAGCAAATGGCAGACAGACATCGCAGGCCATCCCCAGCTTACCAGCCTGGACAAAGGGTTTGGCTGTCGTCACGTGACCTTCCCCTTCAAGTGGACTCGAAGAAACAGGCACCTAAGTTTGTTGGCCCTTTTGTTGTTGATAGGGTCATAAACCCCTCTGTTGTTTGCCTTAAGTTACCTGCCTCCCTGAAGGTCCACGCATCTTTTCACGTTTCCCTCCTCAAGCCGGTTTCGGCTTGAGGAGCGTCACGCCCCTGGCTTGAGGAGCGTCACGCCCCTGGCTGTGACGCTGTTTTGTGTTTCTCTTTTACTTTGTGTTCTCCTCCCTCCCTTTCCCTGTGTGTGTGTGCATGGGCGGAGTCTCCCGGGACAGACAACCATCCTCACCTGTGGCAGATCAGCAATCACCGATCTATGTAAACCCTGCTCACCATCCAGACTCTGCCAGATTGTTAACTCCGCTACAACATTAAATACTTACCTTTTCTGAACCTTCGCCTCCCAAGTCCGTTTTAAAGGTCCGAACATTGCTGTACCGTAACAGTGTGGATCCTAACTCTTTTCATTCAGGGTAAGAAGTCAATGACAGATGCATGTCTTTTTCAAGTCAAAACATTTAAAATGTTGTCATGTTCAACATTGTGTTTAACATGCCTCTTGTCTCTTTTGCAGAGTGTAGAGGACAGATCACTGTGACTCAGACTCCTGCAGTGAAAGCTGTTCTCGCAGGACAGACAGTCTCTCTGCCGTGTAAAACCAACAGTAATGTCTTTGGAAACTGTCACAATGGTCAATCATCAGGTCACCAGTGTCTAGCGTGGTACCTCTAGAGACCTGGAGAACAACCCATACTCCTGATCCACACTGTTAAAACCCTCCAGACTGGGACTCCATCTACATTTACATTTAGTAATTTAGCAGTCATTTATCCAGAGCGACTTACAGTAAGTACAGGGACATTCCCACCGATGCAAGTAGGGTGAAGTGCCTTGCCCAAGGACACAACGTCAGTTGGCGTGACCGGGAATCGAACTGGAAACCTTCGGATTACTATCCCTCACCGCTCAGCCACCATCACTCCCATCTAGATTCAGTGGTGGTGGATCTGGGAGTGACTTCACTCTGACCATCAGTGGAGTCCAGGCTGAAGATGCAGCAGATTACTACTGTCAGAGTTTACACTACCCTAACAGTGTCCATGTGTTCACACAGTGATACAGACCCGTACAAAAGCCTCCCTCAGTCAGACTGCACAGTGACTGGGAATAGACAGTGACATGGAACACTGACTGGCCTTTGTAACACTGAGTTGAATACATCAGAATCAGAATCAGAATCAGAAAGGGATTTATTCGCCATGAAAGTTTGCACAGACAAGGAATTTGCTTTGGCAGGAAGGTGCATACAATAAACATATACCTAAAATTTAAATATGTGGACTAACTATACTAAGGGTACATAAACTAGCAGTACTAAGTGGGATAAATATAAGTTGCCGTAAATTACAATATAAAATACAAAAATACAAATATTACAAAAAATACAAATGTACAAGATACCATGTTATGGTGCAGTGCAAAAGCAGAGTGATTTAGGCAATGAGTCAGTGTGGTCCCTTGGCCTTGTTGAAGAGGCCAACAGCGGAAGGGAAGAAACTGTTTTTGTGGCGTGAGGTATTGGTCCTGATAGACCGCAGCCTTCTGCCGGAGGGGAGTGACTGAAACAGGGAGTGTCCAGGGTGGGAGGAGTCGGCCACAATCTTCCTCGCTCGCCTCAGGGTCCTCGAGGTGTGCAGGTCCTCGAGGGTAGGCAGATTGCAGCCAATCACCTTCTCTACATGCTCATAATGTCAACCATCCCACCCTCATGTCAAAGCAGTCTTTAAGACACTTAAGCATGTTGAGTTGCACATACTATCAAATTACATATAAAAAACTCAAAGTAATCTTAATTGATTGGTTTGAAACCTGTTCTCACTGACTGTGAGGCTGTTATACATTCAACAGGACACAGAGCAGAATATTATCATTGCTGTTATTACTGAACAACTGGTAACTCATACTGAATATGACACTGGAGACTAAAAGAGGTCAACTGTGACGTGACATACAAATTATTGTAAGTTTAAAAGAAATCACAATCGTAATCAGCCCTCATAATTGTCACAGTACCAACACTGACCACTAGAGAGAGACAGAGACTGTCATTATTGCGACACAGCATCAAGCCTCAGTTCACACATCTCTTCAACTACAGTTTCTCTGTGGGTCCAAGAAAGTCTGTCTGTACAGAGAGGACACTTTGCATAGGCAGCACATGCTTCAGTGGTCTGGGAGTGTTTATAGTCCTGTGAGTTTAACACCTCCTGACTGAGAGCTGTCCTTCATGACAACAGAACCCACAACAACCATGACTCTGATCACCATCTTCATCTGGACTCTAGCTGTCTACATACAGGGTAAGAGAGATCTATGAAACACAATTTATTCAAACAGCTCAAACGACGGATGATTAAATGATGTCCTCCTGTTAATTGAGTTAAAATAGATGCTTTTGTATGGTAATAACATTCTCTTTTCACCCATAGAGTCCAGAGGAAAGATCACTGTGACTCAGACTCCTGCAGTGAAAGCTGTTCTCCCAGAACAGACAGTCTCTCTGCAGTGTAAAACCAGCAGTGATGTGTATGGAGATTGTTACAATGGTCAATCATCAGGTCACCAGTGTCTAGCGTGGTACCTCCAGAAACCTGGAGAAGCTCCTAAACTCCTCATTAATCACGCTAAAACACTTCAGTCTGGGACTTCATCTAGATTCAGTGGTGGTGGATCTGGGAGTGACTTCACTCTGACCATCAGTGGAGTCCAGGCTGAAGATGCAGGAGATTACTACTGTCAGAGTTGGCACTACCCTAACAGTGTCTGGGTGTGCACACAGTGATACTGAGCCGTACAAAAACCTCCCTCGATCAGACTGCACAGTGACTGCACTGCTACAGCTGAGACCTACTGCAGCTGCTGAGAGGGAAGAGAGAGTGACATGGAACACTGACTGGTCTTTGTTACACTGAGCTGAATATATCAGTGGTGTTCATTGTCAAATGTGTGTATTTGTGTGTGGAGAAACGGTTTGTGTCGTTTAGTCAAACCACAAAACCCATTGAACACTACAACCTGGCCAATAGTGCGCAGGTGCACGTCCTATTAGGGAGTACAATGCTACTTAGGAATGATTGGCTGGACCTGATGTTTCCTCCAGAATCACACTGACTCTTATTGAGAGACTTGTTGCTCTTGTTGGTTTGTTGTAACTGACTTAAAACTATTGTACTCGCTGTGAAATATATTTTTGTTGCTTGCTTTTTTCCAAAGGTACACCCTTGCACTTTTGAGGTTCATGTTGTTTAATCGTAACTTGTTGAACTACATGTTCTTATGGTTCTTCCCTTTGGGACTTATTTGGTTTTCACAATGTATGTTTCATGTTTTGGCTACCCACAATGTTTGGGGCTATCTCGTTGTTATGATCAGTGACCTATGCACTTTTGTAAAGCTCTCTCTTGGAAGTCGCTTTGGATAAAAGCGTCTGCTAAATGCATAAATGTAAATGTAATGTAAATGTATTAGGTGTTAGGTAACATAACACTGCTGTACTACATTACTGCTTAGCGACAGTATAGTAACTAATATAAACAGATGTAGTTAACAGATATTACATTCATTTGTCAATTCACCCACTCTCATGTCACAGCGGTCCTGAAAACCTTTAGGCTCATAACGTTTAGATATGAAATGACTTATAGAAAACAAAACATTATCTTTAAATATCTTTTTAAACTCTCTCATTCAGACTTAGTGTTCATCAGAGACATACATTCATCAGGCTGGTCAACATCCCTGATACTGAATAATTACTGGACAGTAATTTAAGAAGTGTAACCTTTTAAAAAATACCACAATCATCCTAGTCAGCCTTCCTAATAATCTTCATCATCCCTATCATGATCAACTACCTTTCTGCCTCTGTCATCTGTGTCATTGAAACCTTAAATCTGGCCTCACCACACACTAATCCACACTCTGTCATCATATTAACTTGTCATAAACTCTTGTGTTTTCTACATCAGATCACATGGTCCTTGTCAGAACTCTCCCATGAAGACATGAGAGGAAGTCACCACTTCCATTCCTGTTACATTCATCTCAGACAGGAGTTAGAGCCCCCTCCACTCCCCCATAGTAATGAAACCAGCCCTCCTACCTGGCCCAGTCCAGGGGATTTTAGATTAAACTGATTAGGTGACCTGTGATCTACATTGGTACTTCTTGTAGTGTAGTATCCAGCTGAGAGTGGTAAACATTCACAAATGTACTAAATGCACACTTTATCAATTCAAAGTAGTAAATATAAACTCTTTGCCTCTTCCATTTGTTCATATACAGCTCCATAGCCAGATCTCTAAACAAACTTCCCTATAGTTCGTCAAAGTGAAGAATGATCCTAATCCTAATCAACACCTCATGAGCAATGACTAGTCCAACAGGTTGCACTGCAGGGAGTCTAGTCACTATTATTCACTCACGGTAGCGTCAGACCGTCAATCAGGCACCACCAAGTTGCAACACTAGAGTTTTCATGAGAGTAATGGCCTTTCTATCTGCCGAGAGAATTTTCAGCCATCTTGCTGGTTGCTGTCTACATCCCCCCCCCCAGCTCCAACAACAGCGATAGCAACGAGGCACTGAGCAAACTTTATCAGCACATCCGGACTGATTCTTCATCACGGCTGGAGATTTCAATCATCCATCCATCGTCAACCGCTTATCCAGTTTCGGGTCGCGGGGGCAGCAGCTCCAACAGGGGGCCCCAAACTTCCCTATCCTGAGCCACATTGACCAGCTCTGATTAGGGAACCCCGAGTCGTTAGGGTTAGGCCAGTTTGGAGATATAATCTCTCCACCTAGTCCTGGGTCTTCCCCCGAGGCCTCCTCCCAGCTGGACATGCCTGGAACACCTCCCTAGGATGCCCAGGGGGCATCCTTATCAGGTGCCCAAACCACCTGAACTAGCTCCTTTCAACGCAAAGGAGCAGCGGCTCTACTCCAGCTTCTCACGGATGACTGAGCTCCTCACCCTATCTCTAAGGGAGACGCCCGCCACCTTCCTGAGGAAACCCATTTCGGCTGCTTGTACTCGCGACCTCGTTCTTTCGGTCATGACCCAACTTTCATGACCATAGATGAGGGTAGGAACAAAAATTGACCGCTAGATCGAGAGCTTTGCCTTCGAGCTCAGCTCTCTTTTCGTGACAACGGTGCGATAAATTGAATGCAATACCCCCCATACGCCGACCCCCGATTGAATACGTCCCGAATTTCCAGCCAACCTCCCGCTCCATTTCCCCCTCACTTGCGAACAAGACCCCAAGGTCCTTGAACTCCTTCACTTGGGGTAAGAACTCATTCCCTACCCGTAGTAAGCACTCCATCGGTTTCCTGCTGAGAACCATGGCCACGCTGATCCTCATCCCAGCCGCTTCACACTCGACTGCGAAACAATCCAGTGAGTGCTGAAGGTCACGGACTGATGATGACAGGAAGACCACATCATCCACAAAAAGCAGCGATGAAATCCCCAGCCCACCGAACCGCAACCCTTCCCCACCCCGACTATGCCTCAATATGACACAGCTCTCGCTTTTGGTGTACAGGGATCACCCTTCTCCAGATCCATAAAACACATGTAGACCGGATGGCCATACTCCCAGGCCCCCTCCAGGATCCTTGCCAGAGTGAAGATCTGATACGTCATTCCACAACCAGACCTGAACCCGCATTGTTTTTGATGGTTGGTACGCGATCCATCGCACCTGCACATGACACCAATCACGTCACAGACGTATGTAGCCTAGTACAAAGATGTCCGTGGCAGAGACTCAAGAGAACTCGAGCTAAATGACCCAACCAAGCACCAGCGAGGAGGTTGGTAGCCAGGAAGACCAGCCAACCCTTCGACATCCCTGGCCGTACCTGGAAGAATTTTTCGAAATGGTTGGATGCAAAAACAACTACTTTCGAATGCGCTGCAAGCTCTACGCACCCAATTACCACAAGCTAATGGCTTTCAAAAACTTGCCGTCTCGCTTCAATTACATTCCAATAAAGGCTATTGATAACATGCCTCTGAAGTTTGAGTTGTTGCACCATTACAATACTTATAGGCAACTAGTCATCATATATTCCACTCCATGAAACACATGTTAATGCTGAGTACTGTTGTACACGGTTCTTTAATGTATTTGCATTGCACTAAAATGCGTTCATTTTCGCTCTTATCCAGAGCGACTTACAGTACGTACAGGGACATTCTCCCCGAATGCAGTGAACGTCACTGCATTCATCACCAAGTACACTGATGATGTCACACATCACAAAACCATCACAACCCGGGCTAACCAGAAGCTATGAATGACAGGAAACTTGTCCCGTGGCAGCAGGAAGACCAAACAGCAACATCACTCTGCTAAACGACCTCAATAACTTCTTTGGTCGCTTTGAAGCACAAAACAACACACCAGATTGTTTGTCTCCGGCCAGCGTGAAATGATCTCCAGGATCAATGTCCGCAAGTCAGCTGGCTCAGACAAAATACCTGGTTGTTTACTGAAGGACTGTGCAGAGGAGCTCATAGACATTATTCCTGTACCAAAGAAGTCACCTCCATCCTTCTTCAATAACTAGAAGGTCAGTGCAATGGAGGATGTACTGACCTCCATTATCATGAAATGCTTTGAGCGGCTAGTCATGCAGCACATCAAATCCATCCTCCCACCCTGCCCGGAACGTCTTCAATTTGCATATGGGACAAACCGCTCTACTGATGATGCAACATCATCTGCCCTCCACCCAGCCCTCACACACCTGGACCTTAAGGGGTCGTATGTGACAAATGCTGTTCATAGATTTTCGTTCAGCGTTCAACACCATCATCCCTCAGCAGCTTATCTGGAAACTGGACCGGCTTGGAGTGAACATATGTCTGCATTTGGCTGCTGGACTTCTTCACTGGGAGACCACAAGCGGTACGGGTCGGCACCAACACATCCAGCACCATCATGCTGACCACAGGGGTCCACCAAGGATGTGTGCTCAGACCCCTGCTCTTCACCCTGCTGACACATGACTGCATGCCGAGGTACAGCACCAAACACCTCATCAAGTTTGCAGATGACACAACTGTAGTGGGACTCATCAGCAACAACTACGAGACAAACTACAGGAAGGAGGCGAGCCTACTGGCCAAGTGATGTAAGAATAACAACCTCTCTCTTTATGTGGAGAAAACGAAGGAGATGGTCATCAACTTCAGTAGAGGTCCCACCAAGCACCCACCACTGATCATCAACTGCGCTGCTGTCGAGAGGGTCAGCAGTGCAAAATTTTTGGGAGAGCACAACACTCAGGACCTCCCCTGGACAACCAACACCACATCGCTAGCTAGGAAGGTTCACAAATGACTTTACTTCCTCCGCAAACTGAAGAGAGCGAGAGCCCCGGCACCTACAGAATCATGTGCACATTCTACCGGGGCACCATTGAAAGCATCCTGACCAGCTGCATCGCTGTATGGCACTGAAGCTCCACTGCATGCAAGAGGAAGACCCTGCAACGTATAGTGAATGCAGCCAGCAGGATCACTGGTGCCCCCCCCCCCCCCCCACACACACACACACTCTCGGACATCTACAACACCCGTTTCACCCTATAGCAATCAACCCATCCCTCCCACACCCTGTTCAGCCTCCTGCCATCTGGGAGAAGGTACCGTAGCCTCCGGGCCAGCTCCACCTGACCGCTGAACAGATTCACACATCAGGTTGTGAGGATGCTGAACTCTATCCCTGCTCTCCTACCCCCCCTTTGACCAAATATAGCAGGCACATTTTTAAGTTGATAATTCTGTATGGCCCCCGAATGATTTGATAAATATCCAAATGGCCCTTGGCAGAAAAAAGGTTCCCCACCCCTGATGTAGACTAACAGGAAGCTTTGCTAGAGTCCCCTTGTCACTGTCAATAGTGGAATCTGAAAAACACTTATACTTGCTCTACATTCATTTGTGGAGTGTGGTATAAGGAGTCTTTGAGACATTGATTTAATGATTTAAAGGAGAACAGCTTTCACTGCAGGAGTCTGAGTTACAGTTATTAAATAAATTTAATTTTAAATTTTAGGTATATGTTTATTGTATGCACCTTCCTGCCAAAGCAAATTCCTTGGCACTTCACCCTACTTTCCTCGGGGGGAATGTCCCTGTAGTTACTGTAAGTCGCTCTGGATAAGAGCGTCTGCTAAATGACTAAATGTAAATGTAATGTAAATGTGATTCTGATTCTGATTCTGAAGTACCCATACTGACCACTAGAGAGAGACATACAGTGGTTTTTGAGACATCAAGCCTCAGTTCACACATCTCTTCAACTACAGTTTCTCTGTGGGTCCAAAAAAGTCTGTCTGTACATAGAGGACACTTTGCATACGCAGCACATGCTTCAGTGGTCTGGGAGTGTTTATAATCCTGTGAGTTTAACACCTCATGACTGAGAGCTGTCCTTCATGACAACAGAACCCACAACAACCATGACTCTGATCACCATCTTCATCTGGACTCTAGCTGTCTACATACAGGGTAAGAGAGTTCTGTCATGTAGGAGATAAAGAATTGTATCAATTTCAGTATTACCTCTAATGTGAACAGTTTTTTGCAATGTGTATGCTTTGTATTATCAATATATAACCTTAATATTTATTACTTATTATTTATATATTTATACTCTTTTCACATCCAGAGTCCAGAGGACAGATCACTGTGACTCAGACTCCTGCAGTGAAAGCTGGTCTCCCAGGACAGACCGTCTCTCTGCAGTGTAAAACCAGCAGTGATGTGTATGATGCAGGAACCTCTAATCCCTGTCTAGCCTGGTACCTCCAGAGACCTGGAGAAGCTCCTAAACTCCTCATTGACTAAGCTACAACACTTCAGTCTGGGACTCCATCTAGATTCAGTGGTACAGGATCACATAGTGACTTCACTCTGACCATCAGTGGAGTCCAGGCTGAAGACGCAGGAGATTACTACTGTCAGAGTTACCACAGTGGTTACGTGTTCACACAGTGATACAGAGCCGTACAAAAACCTCCCTCGATCAGACTGCACAGTGACTGCACTGCTACAGCTGAGACCTACTGCAGGTGCTGAGAGGGAAGAGAAAGTGAACTGGAACACTGACTGGTCTTTGTTACACTGAGCTGAATATATCAGTGGTGTTCATTGTAATATTTGTGTAAATAACCAGGCAGGAGGCGGGAGTACGGTTTGTGTCGTTTAGTCAAACCACAAAACCCCGTGAACACTACTTCTTCTTCCTCAATAATAATCTGATGCTTGTTCATCTCAGAGTGTGACATCCTGATGACCCAGAGTTCTGCAGCGGTGTCAGTCTAGCCTGGAGATCCTGCCACTCTCAGCTGCAAAGCCAGCAGTAACATCAATGATGACCTAGCCTGGTACCATCACAAACCTGGACAAGCTCCCAAATCATCTTTAATGAGGCCTTTATATCAGGCAGGTATCATGGCACCGGATATGCCATTGATTTCACATCGACCATCAATAACGTCCAGGCTGAAGATGCAAGAAATTACTACTGTCAGCAGATTACTACTGTAGCTTTCCCGTTCACACAGTGAAATACATCCATACAAAAACCTCCCCAACCCTTGAGGAATCACTACTGTCTCCTCACTGTCTCATGTCTCAAGCCTCAATTCATTTAAATAGAACAAAGTCATGTAGCGGACCGTACATTGTACAGGATGAGGGAGAGGTGAACAGAGCAATGCAGACTCCAAATTGCAAAAATAAATAGCTTTATTAAAGTACAAAAGATCGTTCTGTCGGTATAAAAATCCTGACCCCTAACCAACCCCAACTATCATAGTCCAGAGTTAATATGACTCCTCACTTCTGTGGTTTCCCTACCAACAATGAGGGCAGGGGAAATGTGGTGACCACTGAACTGGGGAAAGAGGGAGGTCGAGAAGTGAGGCGTGAGTTAGGAGCAGTGTTCCGATTAAAGCATCAAATACCCTTTTGTCTGCTAAACTGCTGCACTAGTTAACACTTGACCGGTGGAGATCTCACCCTCACTGTTATTGTAACTGTTAGTTGTTCCTTTGTATTCTCTAATCCTGATATCTTCTCTCTGTCACCCCTGAGCTGTCAACATCTGCCTGGTCACCGGTCTGCCAATGTTGGAGTTAGTCACCAAGTGGACATCGGTCTCCTTTGACGGACAACAGGGAGTTCTTGGCCCCTACCTGTCCATCTACCTGGCTGTACTGTAAAGCCACGTGAAAACATTTGCAAACTCTGAGCACTGAGTTGAACTTTGGATGTCTGTACTCCTGATGCATGACTATGTTTAGCGTTCTGCACCTCTCTTTCACCAACAATCTCTGGAGGAGGGGATCCCTCACCAAATTGTTCCTCCCAAGGTTTCTCCCATTTTTCTCAGTGAGTTTTACTGGGAGTTTTTTTTGTCTTCCTTGAGAGTTTAGGTTGGTTGAGGGGCAGTTCTATGGGCATATGTGAAGCCCTCTGTGACATTGCTTGTAAAAAGAAATATATTACATTTTTGGGATCCGGTTGTCAAAGCGCTGGCCACAATCAACCTCCTCTCTCCACGACTCACACAAAACTCTCTTTTTCTCCCTCTCACTCCCTCCTCATATTCTACCTCTCCTACGCACCTCTCGTAGTCCTCAATCATCTATGAGCCAATTGTCTTTATTTGGGCAGATAGACTCCGTTCATCACAGAAAAGTCTGCAATATGACCTATGACCTTGGTGCAACAGGAGCCAAGCCTAAATGAAACATCTTACTATCAATGTATCAATATAATACAGTATAACAAGCTATCTTCTTGTGAAAGAAAATGACAGACAAACACTGTCATTATTGAGAAACAGCATCAAGCCTCAGTTCACACATCTCTTCAACTACAGTTTCTCTGTGGGTCCAAGAAAGTCTGTCTGTACAGAGAGGACACTTTGCATAGGCAGCACATGCTTCAGTCGTCTGGGAGTGTTTATAGTCCTGTGAGTTTAACACTTCATGAGTGAGAGCTGTCCTTCATGACAACAGAACCCACAACAACCATGACTCTGATCACCATCTTCATCTGGACTCTAGCTGTCTACATACAGGGTAAGAAAGTTATGTCATGTAACAGAATTTTATCAATTTCAGTATTACCTCTAATGTTAACCGTTTTCTGCAATGCATATGCTTTGTATTATCAAGATGTATCCTTAATATTTGTTTTACCTTTTTCATATCCAGAGTCCAGAGGGCAGTACACTCTGACTCAGACTCCTGCAGTGAAAGCTGTTCCTGCAGAAGAAACAGTCTCCATAGCCTGTAGAGTTAGTAGTCCAGTGCGCGGTGATAATCTAGCCTGGTACCTCCAGAGACCTGGAGAAGCTCCTAAACTCCTCATTTACTACGCTACAACACTTCAGTCTGGGATTCCATCTAGATTCAGTGGTACAGGATCACGTAGTGACTTCACTCTGACCATCAGTGGAGTCCAGGCTGAAGATGCAGGAGATTACTATTGTCAGAGTTACCACAGTGGTAACGTGTTCACACAGTGATACAGAGCCGTACAAATACCTCCCTCAGTCAGACTGCACCGTGACTGCACTGCTACAGCTGGGACCTACTGCAGGTGCTGAGAGGGAAGAGACAGTGACATGGAACACTGGTCAGTAGAGGTCTCATGAAACATCAAATCACATACTGTACACATCCCTCTGTCTCTCCCTGAAAACAATGATGATGATGTTGATAATTGTAATGATATTGGTGATAGTCATCTTAATCAACATGATATTAATGTACATTCCATGATTGTCAGGGGTTTCATCACATTACAGTTGATCTTTACTGACCTGTGATCTACAAGGGTTTTTCTAAATGTAGTATCCAGCTGAGAGCGGTAAACATTCACGAATGTACTAAATGCACACTTTCTCAATTCAGAGTAATATGTGGAAACTATTTGCCTTGTCTGTATAAGACACGGCTCCAAACCCAGACTTCAAAACAAACTTCCCTACAGTCCATCAAAGTGAAGAATGATCCTAATCCTTATCAGCACCTCAGTGATGACTAGTCCAACAGGATGCACTGCAGGGAGTCTAGTCACTATTATTCACTCACGGTAGCATCAGACCGTTAATCAGGCAACACAACATTGTAACACTGGTGTTTTCATGAGAGTCTCTGGAACATTTGCATGTAGAGGTTGTGTTTTTTGCATAGTCAGCAGTGTTTATAGCCATGCCTGTCCAACAATCGTCACTCACTGGATCAGAACCTCAAGAAAGCCATGTCATTAAGCTCCCTGTCCATCGTAGTACTGGCCATGCTCTCCAAGGGTAAGATATTTTGAATGGGATCTTACTGAACTTATATTCACTCTGCAAAAAAACTAAATCTGCATTCAGGACCTTAAAGATCAGGAAGTTTACAATTAACATGAAGGCTGTTTCTGTTGATTGGTATTCTTTCTTCTTCCTCAATAATAATCTGATGCTTGTTCATCTCAGAGTGTGCAGGTGACATCCTGATGACCCAGAGTCCTGCAGCGGTGGAGATTCTGCCACTCTCAGCTGTAAAGCCAGCAGTAACATCGATGATGACCTAGCCTGGTACAAGCTCCTAAATTGATCATCAACTTTGCTGATACCTTTACATCAGGCAGGTATCATGGCACCGGATAAAATATTGATTGTTGATTGATGATAAATAACATCCAGGCTGAGGATGCAGGAGATTACTACTGTCAGCAGAATGAAACCAACCCGTTCACACAGTGAAATACAGCCGTACAAAAACCTTCCCAAGCTATGAGGAAGTACTCTCCCTGCATCACATCTGCTTTCTGGAGTGTAGCTCACCTGTTTAAACAACCATTACTGTACCATTATCTTCAATAACTAAAATGCTACAAGATGAGCACTGAAGGTTTTCTGTTTGTGTGTTTTCCATTAAGGGAACTTAATAAAAAGGTACAATGAGGATATGTACGGTATATTTATGATAACTCATAGGAAACCATCACCAGTAGCCAAGAATAAACTTGCATGCTCATGTAAAGAATTACAGATGTTTATTAGTACAGGTGTAGTGACCTTTTGTCTCTTCCTTCTGGTGACCGACTTGAAATTCTGTTCAATTACTGACCATCCTCGCCATACAGCAATAAAATATGAATGTCTTGAAGTGGAGTAGGATAAACTCAACTTTTTACTTCCATAGTAAAGAAAATGTCAAGCAGGTCTTAAAATAAAAAGATAAAGGCTTTGTTAACAGTGTACACTACAGCATAGCAAAACAGACGCAAGAAGCTGTTGCCTCCAATCAGCCACACCTGGCTCTCTTCTAGACAAATACTCTAGAAGAGTATTACCCTCCAGGCCTGTAGAGGGTGCAAGCATTAAGTAAAAGGTAACAGAATAAAAGGTTTATATTGGCTCCAACAGCAGGCATGTATAATTGGTCCACCACTGCTTGGGTTTTGGTGGTCAAATGAATGAAGTGGATAGGTTACAGATTGATTTATGTACACTGAAGTAACAAATACACAGTTTCCATAGAATATGTCCTTTTAGGGTACATTAACATTTAGTCATTTAGCAGACGCTCTTATCCAGAGCGACTTACAGTAAGTACAGGGACATTCCCCCCGAAGCAAGTAGGGTGAAGTGCCTTGCCCAAGGACACAACGTCATTTGGCACGGCTGGGAATCGAACTGGCAACCTTCAGATTACTAGCCCGACTCCTTCACCACTCAGCCATCTGACTCCCTGGGTACAGCTTAAGATTGTTTTTACAGTGTACTTCTATCCTTGAAAGGGTGTACCATGCGTGGCAATCAAACTGAGACCCTTACGTGTAGCGCAGCCAGATCAGAGGAGTTGGACGAAGGAAATCAAGTTTGCACAGCTGTGCATTTAATGAATAATGAAAAACACAAGGAATACTCAGGTCTCCGTCTTTAGTAGAATCGTTGTCATTGGAGGTTGTTTTCCTCTGCCTCAGGAAGCCTTGCTTCTCTGGGATGTATCGGCTTACTCTTGCACAGTGACATTGAAATAACAGGTCAGTTCAGGGTCTTCGTTCCTTGGTGCCACACTTCACCTGTCACCCATCTGTCCTCAGGTATTACTCTCTTCCTCTGACCTGCTGTGTCTCTGCTTTTGTAGGCAGAGAGGCTGTTGAGGGAATGAGGTGCAGCTTTACTATTCCTGAGCTGAGGAGAGGGAAACTTGAGGGGTGCTGAACTTGGAGAGCTTGGGTGCTGGGTGGAGGTGGTGTGTCTGGTGCTGAAGGCACCAAGGGAGCTCAGTCTCAGTGGGGTTGCTGCACATGTCAACATCTTAACTCATCATGTACTATAAGTCTCTACTGTCTCCTCACTGGATCAAGCTGGAAGCCTTGTGTCATTTAAATAGAACTAAGTAAAGTCTGAAACATGATCTATGACCTTGTTGATGCAGGGATAAAAGCCTAACCGAAAAATCTCACTATCATTGTATCAATATAATTAACAAGCTACAGGATACTCAAAAAATACTTACTTGAAGTTCTTATGGAGTACTGACACAGATTTTGTAATTCACTTTGTATAGTATATTATTTGTAAAGTCTGCCAGTTTTCTTTAAATCCTCTTTACTTACAGGAATTGTTCTGTGCTCAGCTGTTCTCTATCCTGCTCATTTATAACATGTAACAGGAAGCTTTGCTAGAGTCCCCTTGTCACTGTCAAGAGTGGAATCTGAAAATCATTTATACTTCTACATTCATTTGTGGAGTGTGGTATAATGAGTGTTTGAGTTTGTGGTATAATGATTAGTTTGTGTTTGTAGTATAATCAGTGTTTGAACCCTATATATAATTCCAAGAATCTGTGTGTGTGTGCCACCAATTTTATCACGGGCACTATGCACCGGTCTCTTCAACTACAGTTTCTCTGTGGGTCCGTGCAGAGAGGACACTTTGCATGTACGTTGTATATGCAGCACATGCTTCAGTGGTCTGGGAGTGTTTATAGTCCTGTGAGTTTAACACCTCATGACTGAGAGCTGTCCTTCATGACAACAGAACCCACAACAACCATGACTCTGATCACCATCTTCATCTGGACTCTAGCTGTCTACATACAGGGTAAGAGACTTCTGTCATGTAGGAGATAAAGAATTTTATCAATTTCAGTATTACCTCTAATGTGAACTGTTTTTTGCAATGTGTATGCTTTGTATTATCAATATATAACCTTAATATTTATTTTTCCTTTCATGTTCTCTTTTCACACCCAGAGTCCAGAGGACAGATCACTGTGACTCAGACTCCTGCAGTGAAAGCTGTTCTCCCAGGACAGACCGTCTCTCTGCAGTGTAAAACCAGCAGTGATGTGTATCAAGCAGGAACCTCTATTCCCCGTCTAGCCTGGTACCTCCAGAGACCTGGAGAAGCTCCTAAACTCCTCATTTACTACGCTACAACACTTCAGTCTGGGACTCCATCTAGATTCAGTGGTAGAGGATCACATAGTGACTTCACTCTGACCATCAGTGGAGTCCAGGCTGAAGATGCAGGAGATTACTACTGTCAAAGTGAACACTACCCTAACAGTGTCTGGGTGTTCACACAGTGATACAGAGCCGTACAAAAACCTCCCTCTGTCAGACTGCACAGGGACTGCACTGCTACAGCTGGGACCTACTGCAGGTGCTGAAGGGGAAGAGACAGTGAACTGGAACACTGGTCAGTAGAGGAGGTCTCATGAAACATCAAATCACATACTGTACACATCGCTCTGTCTCTCCCTGAAAACAAAGATGATGATGTCGATAATTGTAATGATAATGGTGATAGTCATCATAATCAACATGATATTAATGTACATTCCGTGATTGTCAGGGGTTTCATCACATCACAGTTGATCTTTACTGACCTGTGATCTCCAAGGGTTTTTCTAAATGTAGTATCCAGCTGAGAGTGGTAAACATTCACGAATGTACTAAATGCACACTTTCTCAATTCAGAGTAATAAGTGGAAACTATTTGCCTTGTCTGTATAAGACACAGCTCCAAACCCAGACTTCAAAACAAACTTCCCTACAGTCCATCAAAGTGAAGAATGATCCTAATCCTTATCAGCAGATGACTAGTCCGACAGGATGCACTGCAGGGAGTCTAGTCACTATTATTCACTCACGGTAGCATCCGACCGTTAGTCCAGAGGACAGATCACTGTGACTCAGACTCCTGCAGTGAAAGCTGTTCTCCCAGGACAGACCGTCTCTCTGCAGTGTAAAACCAGTAGTGATGTAGTTGGTGCAGGAGGCTCTATTCCCCGTCTAGCCTGGTACCTCCAGAGACCTGGAGAAGCTCCTAAACTCCTCATTTACGACGCTAAAACACTTCAATCTGGGACTTCATCTAGATTCAGTGGTACAGGATCACATAGGGACTTCACTCTGACCATCAGTGGAGTACAGGCTGAAGATGCAGGAGATTACTATTGTCAGAGTTACCACAGTGGTAACGTGTTCACACAGTGATACAGAGCCGTACAAATACCTCCCTCAGTCAGACTGCACAGTGACTGCACTGCTACAGCTGGGACCTACTGCAGGTGCTGAGAGGGAAGAGACAGTGAACTGGAACACTGGTCAGTAGAGGAGGTCTCATGAAACATCAAATCACATACTGTACACATCGCTCTGTCTCTCCCTGAAAACAAAGATGATGATGTCGATAATTGTAATGATAATGGTGATAGTCATCATAATCAACATGATATTAATGTACATTCCGTGATTGTCAGGGGTTTCATCACATCACAGTTGATCTTTACTGACCTGTGATCTCCAAGGGTTTTTCTAAATGTAGTATCCAGCTGAGAGTGGTAAACATTCACGAATGTACTAAATGCACACTTTCTCAATTCAGAGTAATAAGTGGAAACTATTTGCCTTGTCTGTATAAGACACAGCTCCAAACCCAGACTTAAAAAAAAACTCCCTACAGTCCATCAAAGTGAAGAATGATCCTAATCCTTATCAGCAGATGACTAGTCCGACAGGATGCACTGCAGGGAGTCTAGTCACTATTATTCACTCACGGTAGCATCAGACCGTTAGTCCAGAGGACAGATCATTGTGACTCAGACTCCTGCAGTGAAAGCTGTTCTCCCAGGACAGACCGTCTCTCTGCAGTGTAAAACCAGTAGTGATGTAGTTGGTGCAGGAGGCTCTATTCCCCGTCTAGCCTGGTACCTCCAGAGACCTGGAGAAGCTCCTAAACTCCTCATTTACGACGCTAAAACACTTCAATCTGGGACTTCATCTAGATTCAGTGGTACAGGATCACATAGGGACTTCAATCTGACCATCAGTGGAGTCCAGGCTGAAGATGCAGGAGATTACCACTGTCAGAGTTTACACTAATCAAATCAAATTTATTTGTATAGCCCTTTTTACACGCAAGCATGTCACAGAGGGCTTCACATATGCCCATAGAACTGCCCCTCAACCAACCTAAACCCTCAAGGAAGACAAGGAAAAACTCCCAAAAAACTCTCAACAGGAGAAAAAAAATGGAAGAAACCTTGGGAGGAGCAATTCAGAGAGGGATCCCCTCCTCCAGAGACGGTTGGTGAGAGAGAGGAGCAGAACACAGACTAAACATAGTCATACAGTGTCGATGGGTTTTTAAAACACCAATATCCATTGTTCAACTTTATAGATGTAGGACAGGACCGGGAGACTCGCAACCAGGTCCAGTGTTGGCTGACCGACGACCAGGCAGGTGCTGACAACTCAAAACCCCCACACCACAAGGGATGTGTGTGGGGGGGGGGGGCAGAGAGAGGAGAGCAGGGATTAGAGAATGCCAGGAGCAGCTAACAGTTACAGTCATAATAGAATGAGATCCCCACTGGTCAAGTGTGGACTGGTGCAGCAATTTAACAGAGCAAAAAAGGGGAATTTGATGCAACCCCACACACCAAGACAGCGACAGCCCCCCTCATTTGGAACATGAAATCTGTTCCAGGGGAAGGGAACTCTAAAATAAGTTATACTTATAGAATAAGGATGGAAGCAACCCGTCCCCTGTTGCCTCCAACTAGTAACATACTTACCTTTAACAGTCGTAGAATTGACTAAACAATAACGTTTTTAACCTATATTTTAAATGTCGAAACAGTATCAGACTCCTTAATTGAGACGGGTAATTTGTTCCAGAGAAGAGGTGCTCTATATGAGAACGCCCTACCTCCAGATCTTTTTTTCTTAATTTTGGGAACCACCAGATAGCCGGCATCTTGAGATCTAAGTGTCCTTGCGGGGCAATAGGGTGCAAGGAGACCGGAGAGGTACAGTGGTGCCAATCCAAGCAGAGATTTGTAGGTTAGTAGTAGAACTTTGAAGTCAGCTCTGGCTTGGATAGGGAGCCATTGTAGAGAGACAAGAGTAGATGTTATGTGATCAAACTTTCTTGATCTGGTCAATAGTCTAGCAGCAGCATTTTGCACCCGCTGTAAAATTTTTAAGTGGGTAATTGGGAGGCCAGAGAACAACACATTGCAATAGTCCAATCGGGACGTAACAAATGCATGTATTAGTTTTTCGGCATCATCCTTTGAGAGAAATTTTCGTATTTTGGCAATATTACGTAGATGGATAACAGAGGGCCTAGAACTGAACCCTGTGGTACTCCGTATTTTACAGTGGAGCTCCTGGATGAGCAGCCATCATAGTGGACATATTGTGATCTATCAGATAGATACGATCTAAACCACTGAAGTGACGTACCAGAAATCCCAACATAGTTCTCCATACGTTCCAAGAGAATCTCATGATCCACCGTGTCAAAAGCTGCACTAAGGTCTAGAAGAACCAGGACAGAGATAGAACCCGCGTCAAAGGCTAACATTGACTCATCATCATTGACTACCTTGACTAAGGCAGTTTCAGTGCTGTGGTGGAGACGAAATCCAGACTGGAGAGGTTCATAAAGCTGATTTGAGGAGAGGTGCTCAGTGAGCTGTTGTGCCACAGCCTTCTCTAAAATTTTGGAGAGAAATGGCAAATGACTCTACTCTAACAGTGTGTACATGTTCACACAGTGATACAGAGCCGTACAAAAACCTCCCTCGATCAGACTGCACAGTGACTGCACTGCTACAGCTGAGACCTACTGCAGGTGCTGAGAGGGAAGAGAAAGTGACATGGAACACTGACTGGCCTTTGTCACACTGAGCTGAATATATCAGTGGTGTTCATTGTAATATTTGTGTAAATAACCAGGCAGGAGACGGGAGTACGGTTTGTGTCGTTTAGTCAAACCCCAAAACCCCGTGAACACTACTTCTTCTTCCTCAATAATAATCTGATGCTTGTTTATCTCAGAGTGTGCAGGTGATATCCTGATGACCCAGAGTTCTGCAGCGGTGTCAGTCTAGCCTGGAGATCCTGCCACTCTCAGCTGCAAAGCCAGCAGTAACATCAATGATGACCTAGCCTGGTACCATCACAAACCTGGACAAGCTCCCAAATCAGCTTTAATGAGGCCTTTATATCAGGCAGGTATCATTATATCAACGTCCAGGCTGAAGATGCGAGAAATTACTACTGTCAGCAGATTACTACTGTAGCTTTCCCGTTCACACAGTGAAATACATCCATACAAAAACCTCCCCAACCCTTGAGGAATCACTACTGTCTCCTCACTGTCTCATGTCTCAAGCCTCAAGTCATTTAAATAGAACTAAGTCATGTAGCGGACCGTACATTGTACAGGATGAGGGAGAGGTGAACAGAGCAATGCAGACTCCAAATTGCAAAAAATAAATAGCTTTATTAAGGTACAAGAGATAGTGCTGTCCGTATAAAAGTCCTGACCCCTAACCATCCAGCCCAACTAGACACACCTTATTAAAATAAACCCTAACACCAACCCCAACTATCACAGTCCAGAGTTAATATGACTCCTCACTTCTGTGGTTTCCCTACCAACAATGAGGGCAGGGGAAATGTGGTGACCACTGAACTGGGGGAAGAGGGAGGTCGAGAAGTGAGGCGTGAGTTAGGAGCAGTGTTCCGATTAAAGCATCAAATACCCTTTTGTCTGCTAAACTGCTGCACTAAATGAATATGTTTTGGCTACCCGCAATGTTTGGGGCTATCTCGTTGTTATGATCAGTGACCTATGATGCACTTTTGTAAAGCTCTCTCTTGGAAGTCGCTTTGGATAAAAGCGTCTGCTAAATGCATAAATGTAAATGTAATGTAAATGTATTAGGTGTTGTAACATAACACTGCTGTACTATATTACTGCTTAGCAACAGTATAGTAACTAATATAAACAGATGTAGTTAACAGATATTACATTCATATGTCAACTCACCCAATCTCATGTCACAGCAGTCCTGAAAACATTTAGGCTCATAACGTTTAGATATGAAATGACTTATAGAAGAACAAAACATTATCTTTTTATATCTTTTTTGAAACATGTCTCCACTGACTCTCTCATTCAGACTTAGTGTTCATCAGAGACTGTTATACATTCATCAGGCTGGTCGACATCCCTGATAATGAATAATTACTGGACAGTAATTTAAGAAGTGTAACCTGTTTTAACAATACCACAATCATCCTAGTCAGCCTTCCTAATTATCATCATCATCTTCATCCCCATCACGATCAACTACCTTTCTACCTCTGTCATCTGTCTCACTGAAACCTAATATCTGACATCACCATACATTTCTCTTCTGTCATCAAGTTTTCTACATCAGATCACAGTTCCTGTCAGAACTCTGACAGGAACTCAGACAGACTTGAGAGGAAGTCACCACTTCCATTCCTCTGTTACATTCATCTCAGACAGGAGTTAGATGACTCACAAGCCCCCCCTCCTCTCCCCCCATATTAATGAAACCAGCCCCCCTCACACCTGGCCCAGGCCGGGGTATTTTAGACTCAACTGTTCAACTGTACATTGGAGCTGTGGGAGTGAAACTGAGATTTGCATAGTCAGGGTGGCTGGTTCTGCTACTCCCAGAAAAGAGCAGCACTCTCACCAGATGCTCACCTGGCCCCAGGGGATTAAGAAAGATTATCACTTAATTATAAGATTATAAGGGTCCTACAGATTATGGACCCTTTGTATCACAGCAGAATGAATTAATGTCTTTAAAAAATTTAATCAAACGTTATTCAGACTGAATCAGATTTGGTTGAGTCTGTCCATACTGTGTGAACACCACAATCTCATGTTATCATGGTGGTAAAATGTAAGCTCTCCTGTAAAGCTATATGTTTTGTCATGATGACAGGTAAATATTAGTGATAATATATTGGATGGATATATCTACATTCAGTTACAGTTTTAGTTTCAGTGAAACAGTAATGGTTGATAATCTATCATTCTTTTTTATTACTGTCATTATCTGACAACAATAGTGTGTTGTAATGAGATATTTTCAATGTACAATCCTATTTTTGGATTACTGCAATCAATATTTGTATGAATAAAGTCATGAAAAAATTCAGCAGTTTCAAGTTCAACAAGAAATCTTTATTGTCCAATAAAATAACAACATTCCAGCATCAAAGCAAAGCCAACTAACAGAGTGAATAGTGACCAAAAGCAGAACACGTCAACTTTAGCACTGATAACACCTCAGTCTACAAACAGCAGCGACAAGTGGACTCTAACAAAGCTCCCTGTTAGTCTGCATGTGAGCCATCAGGAGGACAGAGAAAGGCTGAGCACAGAACAGAGTCCCAGGAGAGGAAGCAGCCCCTCTCCACAGGGCTGTGTGAGCCTGGGGCTACTCAGAACACTGCTCTCTCTTCAGGGTGTGAGTGACCGTAGGCTGGGAGCTCTGGTGGGCCTCACAGGTCACCTCCAGCACCTTGGCCCACTCCTGGGCAGTGAGAGTCAGGGTGCTGCTCCAGCTGTACTGGCCGTCCTTCTCCAGGAGCCCCCTGCTGGCCTCCTGGCCCTTCTTGCTGCTCCCGTCCACCTTCCAGCTGAGTGTCCAGTCTGAGGGGAAGCCCTTGTTGGCCAGACACATCAGCGTGGCCGTACTCTTACTGGACAGTTCCTCACTGGAGGGGGGCAGCACCGTCAGGGTGGGGGCACGGTTGCCTGGAGACAAACACAATACGTCAGATTCCACAACTACACAGCAGTTTAAGAGATTGTCTTTGATGGCAGAGATGGACTTCTGCTATTTCAACCAACGACTCGAACCTTAGGATCAGTTTGAAAACATCAATAAGTTTTCATAGTGTCATCAAACCGATTAATGCAATTTAATACATGAACATGAGTTAGTATATTGATATATTAGGAAACAAATGAAGGTGTTCTTTCAGGAAATTACAATGTCATTTCAGGTATAGGATATAATAAATTGAGCCTGGCAAAATGTCTAAATCTACAGTGTATTTCATGAATTGACAAAATAGATATTAACATAAGTATAGATATCAAAATGAAAGGGCTTACATAACCAACAACCACATGTCAAATCGTGTTAAATGATGAGAAAATCCACCCATGAACAAACGGCTCTAACATAAAGCAAGAACACAAGAAACTTTGTGATCAAGCTATTTTAAAGGATTCAATAGAAAGTAGATCAATGAAGAAGAAAAAAAAGTATGATCTCTAAGGTTGGAATGGTCTAACCATACTGGTTTCAATAAAATAAAATACTAAATAGAAGTGAACACTGAAAAAAAAAAAATCTCGACATTTCTATAAAAAAGCAGACACTCAAAAAGTTACATCCATTTAAGTCAAGTTTTTCACTTACTTCCAACATCCAGTCTGGTACCGCCACCAAATGTGTACCACAGTGATACAATCCCTATCACTGCCCGTACAAAAACCTCCCTCCTATTGCTGCTGAATTCACAGCTTCATTAGACTTTAGTTAAGTTGTTTAAAAAGCAAGAATACTTCCTGAGTGATCCCTTTTAATAGCTACTTTAGTGAATAATGAAAAAACCTTTGAGTTTAACATTTATTTTCCATTAAAAATTCTGAAACGCAATGATTCAGAATTTTCATAATTGTTGAAAAAAAAAATATTCGGAGAAGTGCCAGTTGATGTAAAGATCTATTAACACAAACAAAGAGAATATTCAATCGTTTTCAGATACTTACTTCCAACATCCAGTCTGGTGCCTCCACCAAAAGTCCACCACAGTGATTGACTCTGGTTAAGTCGCCGTACAAAAACCTCTGTGTGTTGTGATGCTGCAGCTTTACCAGAGCACACAGCTGCTGTCTGCTTTAACCTGGACTCACAAAACACTGCACTGTACTACAGCATACTACACTATCCTGCACTACACTCTCTTCAACAGCAGCTGAGGTTCTGTCTCCAACATCATGTGAGTTGGGTCCTTCTTGTAATCCTATTCCATGTTTCAGGACCTACTCTGGTGAACCTCTCATGTGTCGTCCTCATCAGAGTCCATGACAACAGAAGAGCCAGTCTCCAGCCTTTGATACAGTGTTAGTATTCCTCCATATTGTCCACAGGCTAGAGAGCAGCTGGGACAGTGATCAATGTTGTATATTCCTTTATTCTACATGCTGATCCCAGACTTAACAGTAGAGGTGAAGTCACAGAGGACAGACTCCACTAGCAGAGAATCCCAGCAGCGATAGTTGACACAAGTGTTCACTGACTGATTTGAGGAACTTAGTCCAAGCATGAGTGAACAGGCTGCTGATAGCATACATCACCACATGAGGAAGATGAACTCTGCTTATAGTCTTGTCAGAATGACAGAAATGTCAACAATATTTTAGGCAGAAGGTTATTGACATCCTGAATGTGAGGATGCTGTTCCTCGACTATTAGTACTCCGAAGGCTATGGGTGCTGAAAACAATTCACCGCCAGAAGAGTAGGTGGCGCTGCACTGCGATGCTAGCTAGGTTATGGAAAAGTCGGAGCAAATTTACAAATGAGCCGTTTCATCAATAAATAAGCACATTTTCAGCAACTACACTGCCCATTTTTCGTCACATTTTAATTCAGATGCTGATTTACATGTACTGTTTAGCTGAAATATGAATTGTAAAAACTTGCAATGGCGGTCAAAGGATTCTGTTCGTCTTGTTGGTCACGGCAACCCCGCCCCCGCCCCTGACGCAAGCGGTTCTTAATACGGACCAATCACAGCCAAGGGGTATCCGTAAAATGACGGACGGACGGACGGATAGTCAGGAAAATCAGGAGGTGCACGTTGATGAAGAAAGTGTTTTGTCCGTCTCTTCATAAACGGAGTGACTAAGTTCAGTTGAGTTCTGGATTTTAATAAGTATTATCAATCTGCAGATTGGGAGAGAAAACCAGACCTCTGACAATAAATGACAACACAACACCAGGCTTAGGTCTCAATCATGTCTCTCTCAGCTCTGAAAGCCGGAGGACCATCTTTTATTGGGCACAGGAATGTAAACATAGATAGTGACAGTCAGTCAGTAATGACGTTACAACAGTCTCAGAGGAAGATATTCACAGCTCCCAACACATGACCACTCAGACTAGAGAGATCATAATTGGCGCTCACCTTGTAGTCATAGGACGTTTACCCAGTACCCAGTATCCCTGACACATAGACACAATCTACTCTTATTAATAGCAAGTATGAGAACATACTAACTAGTATCCAATGACTAGTTATATTGATTAGTGAATAATGTAAGCACACCGGATATCGCAATTTCTTCCACAACGTAGAGCTCTCCGAGGGGCTCTCCGAGGGCGTTCCACATCGGAGAGGGCGTTCCCTGTGTCCGAGTAGTATAACTCGGCCTTAAGTCGCTTTGGATAAGAGCGTCTGTTAAATGACTAAATGTAAATGTGGAATATAGGAGGCGGCAGGAGGAGGAGCACGCACCCCTTCACATCAATGGATCCGAAGTGGAAAAGGTCAGCTGCTTCAGGTTCCTCGGGGTGAACATCAGCAATTATCTCACCTGGTCTGCTCACACGGACAAGGTGGTCAAAGCAGCCCGGAAACGCCTCTTCTTCTTGAGGAGACTGAAGAAGTTTGGCATGGACTCAGTCATCCTCACTAACTTTTACAGATTCACTATAGAGAGCATACTGACTGGTTGCATCACAGTGTGGTATGGGAGCTGCACAGACAGGGGCCGCAAGGTCCTACGTAGTGTGGTCCGGTCTGCTGAGTTCATCATCGGCAGGAAGCTCCCAGCCCTACAGGACACCTACCACATACGATGCCTCACGAAAGCTGCCAGGATTCTAAGAGACTGTTACCACCCATCCTTCAGTGTTTTTACCCCGTTGCCTTCTGGCAGGCGATACCGCAGCATTTGGTCTCGCACACGCAGACTGGACAACAGTTTATTTCCAAGGGCCATCAGGCTTCTGAATGGACATTGATATGGACATTGATACACTTCTCACTAGTCACTTTACATACTGTCACTTTCAGCTACTGGTTGCACTATCAGCAATATTGCACTAATTGTGCTTCACGTGTCTTAGGTTAGTATAGGTTTATAAGGTTAGTATAGGTTATTATGTGTATTAGAGGTTTAGTATACTGTATTGAATATTGTATATTATTTGTATATTTAACAAACTATGTTTTGTGTAATTACCGTATTTTCAGAAGAAAACATATATAAATCACACTGGACTATAAGTTGCATTTATTTAGAAATGTATTTCACAAAATCCAAGACCAAGAACAGACATTTAATCTGGAAAGGCAAGTTATTCAACTACACAATAGCACACAGAACAACAGTATGAATAGGTGTCTGTTATGTTAACGTAACACATTAACAGTTATTCAGCTACAGCCAGCGAGTCCAACAAAGTACCGGTAAGCTAGTTCACCAAGCTCCCGATCTCATTCCACATCACTGAATCCATTGAATGCGGCTGTAGACGGTAATGTGTATTCGTTGGTTCATGTCAGTCAGTATGAATTAACATTTAAAAACATAAATATATATAAATTATATATATTTTGATATATAAGTCGCACCTGACTATAAGTCGCAGGACCAGCCAAACTATGAAAAACAGTGTGACTTATAGTCCGGAAAATACGGTATATGTTATGTTATGCCAGGTTGCTTTGCGTTGTCTTGTCCTAAGAATTACAGTGCCCAGTCTGACCTTGTGTTGTTCTGTGCATCTGACAATAAAAGATTTGAACTTGAACTTGAATGTCTGACTGTCTTTCAACTTCTCAACACATTTAGGAATGATCCACTTACAATACATTAGACATGAATCACAAAGCACTCTTTGTATTCTTATTCAAAGATATTAATTTGTACAAATGTTTTCATGGTTACATATAGACATACTTAACACTATTGAGGAGAAGGACATAATTATGTTCAGATCTCCAGGGAACATGCCCAGTAACTGAAATAGATACTGGACTTATTTGCATACTGAATGTATGAGTTTCAGTAGTCTGGGAGTGTTTATATGTGAGTTCAACGCATATAAACACTGAAGGATGTGTGCTCAGACCCCTGCTCTTCACCCTGCTGACACATGACTGCATGCTGAGGTACAGCACCAAACACCTCATCAAGTTTGAAGATGACACAACTGTAGTGGGACTCATCAGCAACAACTACGAGACAAACTATAGGAAGGAGGCGAGCCTACTGGCCAAGTGATGTAAGAATAACAACCTCTCTCTTTATGTGGAAAAAACGAAGGAGATGGTCATAAACTTCAGTAGAGGTCCCACCAAGCACCCACCACTGATCATCAACTGCGCTGCTGTCGAAAGGGTCCTGTTGAGCCTCCTGCCATCTGGGAGAATGTACCGGAGCCTCCAGGCCAGCTCCACCTGACCGCTGAACAGATTCACACATCAGGTTGTGAGGATGCTGAATGATTTGATAAATATCCAAATGGCCCTTGGCAGAAAAAAGGTTTCAATAGTGGAATCTGAAAAATACTTGTTCTACATTCATTTGTGGAGTGTGGTATAAGGAGTTTTTGAGACATTGATTGAATGATTTAAAGGAGAACAGCTTTCACTGCAGGAGTCTGAGTTACAGTGTTATGGACCCACTCATACACTGAAGTACCCATACTGACCACTAGAGAGAGACATACTGTGATTTTTGAGACATCAAGCCTCAGTTCACACATCTCTTCAACTACAGTTTCTCCGTGGGTCCAAAAACGTTTGTCTGTACAGAGAGGACACTTTGCATAGGCAGCACATGCTTCAGTGGTCTGGGAGTGTTTATAGTCCTGTGAGTTTAACACCTCATGACTGAGAGCTGTCCTTCATGACAACAGAACCCACAACAACCATGACTCTGATCACCATCTTCATCTGGACTCTAGCTGTCTACATACAGGGTAAGAGACTTCTGTCATGTAGGAGATAAAGAATTTTATCAATTTCAGTATTACCTCTAATGTGAACTGTTTTTTGCAATGTGTATGCTTTGTATTATCAATATATAACCTTAATATTTATTTTTCCTTTCATCTTCTCTTTTCACACCCAGAGTCCAGAGGACAGATCACTGTGACTCAGACTCCTGCAGTGAAAGCTGTTCTCCCAGGACAGACCGTCTCTCTGCAGTGTAAAACCAGCAGTGATGTGTATCAAGCAGGAACCTCTAATCCCTTTCTAGCCTGGTACCTCCAGAGACCTGGAGAAGCTCCTAAACTCCTCATTTACAACGCTAAAACACTTCATTCTGGGACTCCATCTAGATTCAGTGGTAGAGGATCACATAGTGACTTCACTCTGACCATCAGTGGAGTCCAGGCTGAAGATGCAGGAGATTACTACTGTCAGAGTGAACACTACCCTAACAGTGTCTGGGTGTTCACACAGTGATACAGAGCCGTACAAAAACCTCCCTCTGTCAGACTGCACAGGGACTGCACTGCTACAGCTGGGACCTACTGCAGGTGCTGAAGGGGAAGAGACAGTGAACTGGAACACTGGTCAGTAGAGGAGGTCTCATGAAACATCCAATCACATACTGTACACATCGCTCTGTCTCTCCCTGAAAACAAAGATGATGATGTCGATAATTGTAATGATAATGGTGATAGTCATCATAATCAACATGATATTAATGTACATTCCATGATTGTCAGGGGTTTCATCACATCACAGTTGATCTTTACTGACCTGTGATCTCCAAGGGTTTTTCTAAATGTAGTATCCAGCTGAGAGTGGTAAACATTCACGAATGTACTAAATGCACACTTTCTCAATTCAGAGTAATAAGTGGAAACTATTTGCCTTGTCTGTATAAGACACAGCTCCAAACCCAGACTTCAAAACAAACTTCCCTACAGTCCATCAAAGCGAAGAATGATCCTAATCCTCAGCAGATGACTAGTCCAACAGGATGCACTGCAGGGAGTCTAGTCACTATTATTCACTCACGGTAGCATCAGACCGTTAGTCCAGAGGACAGATCACTGTGACTCAGACTCCTGCAGTGAAAGCTGTTCTCCCAGGACAGACCGTCTCTCTGCAGTGTAAAACCAGTAGTGATGTAGTTGGTGCAGGAGGCTCTATTCCCCGTCTAGCCTGGTACCTCCAGAGACCTGGAAAAGCTCCTAAACTCCTCATTTACGACGCTAAAACACTTCAATCTGGGACTTCATCTAGATTCAGTGGTACAGGATCACATAGGGACTTCAATCTGACCATCAGTGGAGTCCAGGCTGAAGATGCAGGAGATTACTACTGTTAGTTTACACTAATCAAATCAAATCAAATTTATTTGTATAGCCCTTTTTACACGCAAGCATGTCACAGAGGGCTTCACATATGCCCATAGAACTGCCCCTCAACCAACCTAAACCCTCAAGGAAGACAAGGAAAAACTCCCAAAAAACTATCAACAGGAGAAAAAAAATGGAAGAAACCTTGGGAGGAGCATATCAGAGAGGGATCCCCTCCTCCAGAGACGGTTGGTGAGAGAGAGGAGCAGAACACAGGCTAAACATAGTCATACAGTGTCGATGGGTTTTTAAAACACCAAAATCCATTGTTCAACTTTATAGATGTAGGACAGGACCGGAGACTCGCGACCAGGTCCAGTGTTGGCTGACCGACGACCAGGCAGGTGCTGACAACTCAAACCCCCCACACCAAGGGATGTGTGTGGGGGGGGGACAGAGAGAGGAGAGCAGGGATTAGAGAATGCCAGGAGCAGCTAACAGTTACAGTCATGATAGAATGAGATCCCCACCGGTCAAGTGTGGACTGGTGCAGCAATTTAACAGATTAAAAAAGGGGAATTTGATGCAACCCCACACACCAAGACAGCGACAGCCCCCCTCATTTGGAACATGAAATCTGTTCCAGGGGAAGGGAACTCTAAAATAAGTTATACTTATAGAATAAGGATGGAAGCAACCCGTCCCCCGTTGCCTCCAACTAGTAACATACTTACCTTTAACAGTCGTAGAATTGACTAAACAATAACGTTTTTAACCTATATTTTAAATGTCGAAACAGTATCAGACTCCTTAATTGAGACGGGTAATTTGTTCCAGAGAAGAGGTGCTCTATATGAGAACGCCCTACCTCCAGATCTTTTTTTCTTAATTTTGGGAACCACCAGATAGAGAGACAAGAGTAGATGTTATGTGATCAAACTTTCTTGATCTGGTCAATAGTCTAGCAGCAGCATTTTTCACCCGCTGTAAATTTTTTAGGTGGGTAATTGGGAGGCCAGAGAACAACACATTGCAATAGTCCAATCGGGACGTAACAAATGCATGTATTAGTTTTTCGGCATCATCCTTTGAGAGAAATGTTTGTATTTTGGCAATATTACGTAGATGGATAACAGAGGGCCTAGAACTGAACCCTGTGGTACTCCGTATTTTACAGTGGAGCTCCTGGATGAGCAGCCATCATAGTGGACATATTGTGATCTATCAGATAGATACGATCTAAACCACTGAAGTGACGTACCAGAAATCCCAACATAGTTCTCCATACGTTCCAAGAGAATCTCATGATCCACCGTGTCAAAAGCTGCACTAAGGTCTAGAAGAACCAGGACAGAGATATAACCCGCGTCAAAGGCTAACAGTAGATCATTGACTACCTTGGCTAATGCAGTTTCAGTGCTGTGGTGGAGACGAAATCCAGACTGGAGAGGTTCATAAAGCTGATTTGAGGAGAGGTGCTCAGTGAGCTGTTGTGCCACAGCCTTCTCTAAAATTTTGGAGAGAAATGGCAAATTACTCTACTCTAACAGTGTGTACGTGTTCACACAGTGATACAGAGCCGTACAAAAACCTCCCTCGATCAGACTGCACAGTGACTGCACTGCTACAGCTGAGACCTACTGCAGGTGCTGACAGGGAAGAGAAAGTGACATGGAACACTGACTGGCCTTTGTCACACTGAGCTGAATATATCAGTGGTGTTCATTGTAATATTTGTGTAAATAACCAGGCAGGAGACGGGAGTACGGTTTGTGTCGTTTAGTCAAACCACAAAACCCTGTGAACACTACTTCTTCTTCCTCAATAATAATCTGATGCTTGTTCATCTCAGAGTGTGCAGGTGACATCCTGATGACCCAGAGTTCTGCAGCGGTGTCAGTCTAGCCTGGAGATCCTGCCACTCTCAGCTGCAAAGCCAGCAGTAACATCAATGATGACCTAGCGTGGTACCATCACAAACCTGGACAAGCTCCCAAATCAGCTTTAATGAGGCCTTTATATCAGGCAGGTATCATGGCACCGGATATGCCATTGATTTCACATCGACCATCAATAACGTCCAGGCTGAAGATGCAAGAAATTACTACTGTCAGCAGATTACTACTGTAGCTTTCCCGTTCACACAGTGAAATACATCCATACAAAAACCTCCCCAACCCTTGAGGAATCACTACTGTCTCCTCACTGTCTCATGTCTCAAGCCTCAATTCATTTAAATGGAACAAAGTCATGTAGCGGACCGTACATTGTACAGGATGAGGGAGAGGTGAACAGAGCAATGCAGACTCCAAATTGCAAAAATAAATAGCTTTATTAAAGTACAAAAGATCATTCTGTCGGTATAAAATTCCTGACCCCTAACCAACCCCAACTATCATAGTCCAGAGTTAATATGACTCCTCACTTCTGTGGTTTCCCTACCAACAATGAGGGCAGGGGAAATGTGGGGACCACTGAACTGGGGAAAGAGGGAGGTCGAGAAGTGAGGCGTGAGTTAGGAGCAGTGTTCCGATTAAAGCATCAAATACCCTTTTGTCTGCTAAACTGCTGCACTAGTTAACACTTGACCGGTGGAGATCTCACCCTCACTGTTATTGTAACTGTTAGTTGTTCCTTTGTATTCTCTAATCCTGATATCTTCTCTCTGTCACCCCTGAGCTGTCAACATCTGCCTGGTCGCCGGTCTGCCAATGTTGGAGTTAGTCACCAAGTGGACATCGGTCTCCTTTGACGGACAACAGGGAGTTCTTGGCCCCTACCTGTCCATCTACCTGGCTGTCCTGTAAAGCCATGTGAAAACATTTGCAAACTCTGAGCACTGAGTTGAACTTTGGATGTCTGTACTCCTGATGCATGACTATGTTTAGCGTTCTGCACCTCTCTTTCACCAACAATCTCTGGAGGAGGGGATCCCTCACCAAATTGTTCCTCCCAAGGTTTCTCCCATTTTTCTCAGTGAGTTTTACTGGGAGTTTTTTTTGTCTTCCTTGAGAGTTTAGGTTGGTTGAGGGGCAGTTCTATGGGCATATGTGAAGCCCTCTGTGACATTGCTTGTAAAAAGAAATATATTACATTTTTGGGATCCGGTTGTCAAAGCGCTGGCCACAATCAACCTCCTCTCTCCACGACTCACACAAAACTCTCTTTTTCTCCCTCTCACTCCCTCCTCATATTCTACCTCTCCTACGCACCTCTCGTAGTCTTCAATCATCTATGAGCCAATTGTCTTTATTTGGGCAGATAGACTCCGTTCATCACAGAAAAGTCTGCAACATGACCTATGACCTTGGTGCAACAGGAGCCAAGCCTAGATGAAACATCTTACTATCAATGTATAAATATAATACAGTATAACAAGCTATCTTCTTGTGAAAGAAATTGGATTTCCTATGTACTTATGTTATTCACAAATCAATAGAACTAGTCATTGTATACTAGTTAATATGTTCTCATGTATGTTTACTATTGATAAGAGTAGATTGTGTCTATTTGTCAGGTTGAATATATGTCCAGGGTCAGGAGAAATTACTGGGTAAACGTCCCTTGATATGACTGCGGGGAGGGCACCATCTTTGATCTCTCTCTTAGGTACTCCGTTAATGAAGAGAAAACTTTCTTCATCATTCTTCTCAAATGATTTACCTTAAGTTCTTAATGAGGATTGACAAATACTTTGTGAATTTACTTTGCACAGAATTTCATTCCTTCGGTGTGTTTTCAAGTTTTCTTTGAAGCCTCTTTACTTATAGTAATTGTTCTGTAATCAGCCATTCTCTATCCTGCTGATAGTTAACATACAGACTAACAGGAAGATCTGCTGTTTGCTGACAAGAGTCCCCCTGTCACTGTCAATAGTGCGATCTGAAAAGCACTTCTCCTTGTTCTACATTCATTTGTGGAGTGTGGTATGATATAATTAGCGAGACATTAATTTAATGATTTAAAGGAGAACAGCTTTCACTGGAGGAGTTTGAGTTACAGTGTTCTGTCTTCTGGACTCAACTATGTTAACCCACTCACTGACTGAAGTACCGACATTGACCACTAGAGACAAACACTGTCATTATTGAAAAACAGCATCAAGCCTCAGTTCACACATCTCTTCAACTACAGTTTCTCTGTGGGTCCAAGAAAGTCTGTCTGTACAGAGAGGACACTTTGCATAGACAGCTCATGCTTCAGTGGTCTGGGAGTGTTTATAGTCCTGTGAGTTTAACACTTCATGAGTGAGAGCTGTCCTTCATGACAACAGAACCCACAACAACCATGACTCTGATCACCATCTTCATCTGGACTCTAGCTGTCTACATACAGGGTAAGAAAGTTATGTCATGTAACAGAATTTTATCAATTTCAGTATTACCTCTAATGTTAACCGTTTTCTGCAATGCATATGCTTTGTATTATCAAGATGTATCCGTAATATTTGTTTTTCCTTTTTCATATCCAGAGTCCAGAGGGCAGTACACTCTGACTCAGACTCCTGCAGTGAAAGCTGTTCCTGCAGAAGAAACAGTCTCCATAGCCTGTAGAGTTAGTAGTCCAGTGCGCGGTGATAATCTAGCCTGGTACCTCCAGAGACCTGGAGAAGCTCCTAAACTCCTCATTTACTACGCTACAACACTTCAGTCTGGGACTCCATCAAGATTCAGTGGTACAGGATCACGTAGTGACTTCACTCTGACCATCAGTGGAGTCCAGGCTGAAGATGCAGGAGATTACTACTGTCAGAGTTACCACAGTGGTAACGTGTTCACACAGTGACACAGAGCCGTACAAAAACCTCCCTCAGTCAGACTGCACAGTGACTGCACTGCTACAGCTGGGACCTACTGCAGGTGCTGACAGGGAAGAGAAAGTGACATGGAACACTGGTCAGTAGAGGTCTCATGAAACATCAAGTCACATACTGTACACATCCCTCTGTCTCTCCCTGAAAACAAAGATGATGATGTTGATAATTGTAATGATATTGGTGATAGTCATCTTAATCAACATGATATTAATGTACATTCCATGATTTTCAGGGGTTTCATCACATCACAGTTGATCTTTACTGACCTGTGATCTACAAGGGTTTTTCTAAATGTAGTATCCAGCTGATAGCGGTAAACATTCACGAATGTACTAAATGCACACTTTCTCAATTCAGAGTAATATGTGGAAACTATTTGCCTTGTCTGTATAAGACACGGCTCCAAACCCAGACTTCAAAACAAACGTCCCTACAGTCCATCAAAGTGAAGAATGATCCTAATCCTTATCAGCACCTCAGCGATGACTAGTCCAACAGGATGCACTGCAGGGAGTCTAGTCACTATTATTCACTCACGGTAGCATCAGACCGTTAATCAGGCAACACAACATTGTAACACTGGTGTTTTCATGAGAGTCTCTGGAACATTTGCATGTAGAGGTTGTGTTTTTTGCATAGTCAGCAGTGTTTATAGCCATGCCTGTCCAACACTCGTCACTCACTGGATCAGAACCTCAAGACAGCCATGTCATTAAGCTCCCTGTCCATCGTAGTACTGGCCATGCTCTCCAAGGGTAAGATATTTTGAATGGGATCTTACTGAACTTATATTCACTCTGCAAAAAAACTAAATCTGCATTCAGGACCTTAAAGATCAGGAAGTTTACAATTAACATGAAGGCTGTTTCTGTTGATTGGTATTCTTTCTTCTTCCTCAATAATAATCTGATGCTTGTTCATCTCAGAGTGTGCAGGTGACATCCTGATGACCCAGAGTCCTGCAGCGGTGGAGATTCTGCCACTCTCAGCTGTAAAGCCAGCAGTAACATCGATGATGACCTAGCCTGGTACAAGCTCCTAAATTGATCATCAACTTTGCTGATACCTTTACATCAGGCAGGTATCATGGCACCGGATAAAATATTGATTGTTGATTGATGATAAATAACATCCAGGCTGAGGATGCAGGAGATTACTACTGTCAGCAGAATGAAACCAACCCGTTCACACAGTGAAATACAGCCGTACAACAACCTTCCCAAGCTATGAGGAAGTACTCTCCCTGCATCACATCTGCTTTCTGGAGTGTAGCTCACCTGTTTAAACAACCATTACTGTACCATTATCTTCAATAACTAAAATGCTACAAGATGAGCACTGAAGGTTTTCTGTTTGTGTGTTTTCCATTAAGGGAACTTAATAAAAAGGTACAATGAGGATATGTACAGTATATTTATGATAACTCATAGGAAACCATCACCAGTAGCCAAGAATAAACTTGCATGCTCATGTAAAGAATTACAGATGTTTATTAGTACAGGTGTAGTGACCTTTTGTCTCTTCCTTCTGGTGACCGACTTGAAATTCTGTTCAATTACTGACCATCCTCGCCATACAGCAATAAAATATGAATGTCTTGAAGTGGAGTAGGATAAACTCAACTTTTTACTTCCATAGTACATTTACATTTACATTTATTCATTTAGCAGACGCTTTTATCCAAAGCGACTTCCAAGAGAGAGCTTTACAAAGTGCATAGGTCACTGATCATAACAACAAGATAGCCAAAAAAAACATTGCGAGTAGCCAAAACATGAAGCACACATTGTGAACAACCAAAGTAAGTGCCAAAGGGAAGAACCATAAGAGCATGTAGTTAAACAAGTTACAATTAAACAACATGAACAGCTATAAGTGCAAGTGTACCTGTGGAAAAAACCAAGCAACAGTAATAAAACAATATATCACAGCGAGAACAAAAATTTAAATCAGTTACCACTAACCACAAGAGCAACAAGTCTCTAAGCAAGAGTCATTGTGATCCTTGAGGAAACTAACATCGGGTCAAGCGTACCGTTCCTAAGTACCGTTGTACTCCCGGAACAAGTGCGTCTTGAGCCTAGTAAAGAAAATGTCAAGCAGGTCTTAAAATAAAAAGATAAAGGCTTTGTTAACAGTGTACACTACAGCATAGCAAAACAGACGCAAGAAGCTGTTGCCTCCAATCAGCCACACCTGGCTCTCTTCTAGACAAATACTCTAGAAGAGTATTACCCTCCAGGCCTGTAGAGGGTGCAAGCATTAAGTAAAAGGTAACAGAATAAAAGGTTTGTATTGGCTCCAACAGCAGGCATGTATAATTGGTCCACCACTGCTTGGGTTTTGGTGGTCAAATGAATGAAGTGGATAGGTTACAGATTGATTTATATACACTGAAGTAACAAATACACAGTTTCCATAGAATATATCCTTTTAGGGTACAGCTTAAGATTGTTTTTACAGTGTACTTCTATCCTTGAAAGGGTGTACCATGCGTGGCAATCAAACTGAGACCCTTACGTGTAGCGCAGCCAGATCAGAGGAGTTGGACGAAGGAAATCAAGTTTGCACAGCTGTGCATTTAATGAATAATGAAAAACACAAGGAATACTCAGGTCTCCGTCTTTAGTAGAATCGTTGTCATTGGAGGTTGTTTTCCTCTGCCTCAGGATCTGCCTCAGGAAGCCTTGCTTCTCTGGGATGTATCGGCTTACTCTTGCACAGTGACATTGAAATAACAGGTCAGTTCAGGGTCTTCGTTCCTTGGTGCCACACTTCACCTGTCACCCATCTGTCCTCAGGTATTACTCTCTCCCTCTGACCTGCTGTGTCTCTGCTTTTGTAGGCAGAGAGGCTGTTGAGGGAATGAGGTGCAGCTTTACTATTCCTGAGCTGAGGAGAGGGAAACTTGAGGGGTGCTGAACTTGGAGAGCTTGGGTGCTGGGTGGAGGTGGTGTGTCTGGTGCTGAAGGCACCAAGGGAGCTCAGTCTCAGTGGGGTTGCTGCACATGTCAACATCTTAACTCATCATGTACTATAAGTCTCTACTGTCTCCTCACTGGATCAAGCTGGAAGCCTTGTGTCATTTAAATAGAACTAAGTAAAGTCTGAAACATGATCTATGACCTTGTTGATGCAGGGATAAAAGCCTAACCGAAAAATCTCACTATCATTGTATCAATATAATTAACAAGCTACAGGATACTCAAAAAATACTTACTTGAAGTTCTTATGGAGTACTGACACAGATTTTGTAATTCACTTTGTATAGTATATTATTTGTAAAGTCTGCCAGTTTTCTTTAAATCCTCTTTACTTACAGGAATTGTTCTGTGCTCAGCTGTTCTCTATCCTGCTCATTTATAACATGTAACAGGAAGCTTTGCTAGAGTCCCCTTGTCACTGTCAAGAGTGGAATCTGAAAATCATTTATACTTCTACATTCATTTGTGGAGTGTGGTATAATGAGTGTTTGAGTTTGTGGTATAATGATTAGTTTGTGTTTGTAGTATAATCAGTGTTTGAGCCCTATATATAATTCCAAGAATCTGTGTGTGTGTGCCACCAATTTTATCACGGGCACTATGCACCGGTCTCTTCAACTACAGTTTCTCTGTGGGTCTGTGCAGAGAGGACACTTTGCATGTACTTTGTACATGCAGCACATGCTTCAGTGGTCTGGGAGTGTTTATAGTCCTGTGAGTTTAACACCTCATGACTGAGAGCTGTCCTTCATGACAAAAGAACCCACAACAACCATGACTCTGATCACCATCTTCATCTGGACTCTAGCTGCCTACATACAGGGTAAGAGACTTCTATCATGTAGGAGATAAAGAATTTGATCAATTTCAGAATTACTTCTGATGTGAATTTCTTTTGACAATGCGTTACATTTTGTAATATCAAGATGAGTCCTTAATATTAGTTTTTTCTTTCATCTTCTCTCTTCACATCCAGAGTCCAGAGGGCAGTACACTCTGACTCAGACTCCTGCAGTGAAAGCTGTTCCTGCAGGAGAAACAGTCTCCATAGCCTGTAAAGTTAGCAGTCCTGTGTACAGTAATAATCGTCTAGCCTGGTACCTCCAGAGACCTGGAGAAGCTCCTAAACTCCTCATTTACTACGCTACAACACTTCAGTCTGGGACTCCATCTAGATTCAGTGGTACAGGATCACGTAGTGACTTCACTCTGACCATCAGTGGAGTCCAGGCTGAAGATGCAGGAGATTACTACTGTCAGAGTTACCACAGTGGTAACGTGTTCACACAGTGATACAGAGCCGTACAAAAACCTCCCTCAATCAGACTGCACAGTGACTGCACTGCTACAGCTGAGACCTACTGCAGGTGCTGAGAGGGAAGAGAAAGTGACATGGAACACTGACTGGTCTTTGTTACACTGAGCTGAATATATCAGTGGTGTTCATTGTCAAATGTGTGTATTTGTGTGTGGAGAAACAGTTTGTGTCATTTAGTCAAACCACAAAACCCATTGAACACTACAACCTGGCCAATAGTGCGCAGGTGCACGTCCTATTAGTCCTATTAGGGAGTACAACGCTACTTAGGAATGATTGGCTGGACCTGATGTTTCCTCCAGGATCACAATGACTCTTATTGAGAGACTTGTTGCTCTTGTTGGTTAGTTGTAACTGACTTAAAACTATTGTACTCGCTGTGAAATATATTTTTGTTGCTTGCTTTTTTCCACAGGTACACCCTTGCACTTTTGAGGTTCATGTTGTTTAATTGTAACTTGTTGAACTAAATGCTCTTATGGTTCTTCCCTTTGGGACTTATTTGGTTTTCACAATGTATGTTTCATGTTTTGGCTACCCACAATGTTTGGGGCTATCTCGTTGTTATGATCAGTGACCTATGCACTTTTGTAAAGCTCTCTCTTGGAAGTCGCTTTGGATAAAAGCGTCTGCTAAATGCATAAATGTAATGTAAATGTATTAGGTGTTAGGTAACATAACACTGCTGTACTACATTACTGCTTAGCAACAGTATAGTAACTAATATAAACAGATGTAGTTAATTTCAGACTAGGCCCGCCCGTGGGCCCGAAACACTGCCCCCTCCTCCCAAAGTTACTACGCACTAAATGTTAATAAATATATTTTTTAGACTACTACACATGTTATACATCATTGGAAAGCTACGATTCTTGTGCTTGTAGATATGTAAACCATTTCAAGATCGAGTCACAACAACAGGTTTAGTCAACGTCTTTGTCCAGTCACCACTTTGGTGTTGTTTACAAAGCCAAACGTCTCTACTTACCCTCACAGGTTCCGTGTCGTCCAGGTATGCAAACAACACATCAAACCTTGATTGGGTACATTCCCAAGGGTTCAAAGTATCTAACCATGTAAAGTAATTTGTCCAAATACAATGTTTTACGTTCATGAATAGCCATTATCCTTTGTTTCAGTATTTACGATATGAAGGCATCAAAATGTCCGTTGAACCCTCCCCTTTCGATTGACACCTTGTTTGACCCAATAGGAGCTTCCATGCCCCGTTGACAGCCCTCTAAAGCCAACTAGGTCTGTGCGTCCTGCCCCCCCCCCCCCCCCTGCCCCCCCCCTGCCCCCCTCAGTAATACTAATTAGGGATTCAGCTATTATATATGATAGTTCTAAGTACCACCTTTCATTACAGATAACAATTATGAAAAATAATACCTTTTTATCCTAAGTATTTGACCTTGGTTACAAAGGGTCATTTTGGAGTCTCCAGAAGGCCCTTTTAGAAAACGCCTGGATGTACTCTTATAAAAATGTGTCAAATATGAATATATTGTGGTATTATGTTTGACTTTTGATTTGAATTGGGTAAGGCTTCAACCTGTGGTCCAATTTAGACTTCCAGCTAATACCTACCACCTCTAGGCCTCTTCAGGCCTCTGTTTTCAAAACAAAATCTAGGCGGAAATAGAAACTTTCACTTTCCTTGTGTTCAAGCTTCTATTACTCAACACCAATAGGACTGACAGGGTCCTGACAACAGGGGAAATAACTTCAGTGTCAGCTTTCAAAAGAGACCATTTACATGCATGTACTCCAAATGGTTCAAGAACAGCTTTCAATTTACTTTGGGTATGCTGTTTAGGCGTTTTCAGGCAAATTTAACAGTCCTCAAACAGGTTGATATTACATTCATATTTCAACTCACCCACTCTCATGTCACAGCAGTCCTGAAAACTTTTAGGCTCATAACGTTTAGATATGAAATGACTTATAGAAGAACAAAACATTATCTTTAAATATCTTTTTTAAAACATGTCTCCACTGACTCTCCCATTCAGACTTAGTGTTCATCAGAGACTGTTATACATTCATCAGGCTGGTCAACATCCCTGATACTGAATAATTACTGGACATTAATTTAGGAAGTGTAACCTGTTTTAAAAATACCACAATCATCCTAGTCAGCTTTCCTAATTATCTTCATCATCCCTATCATGATCAACTACCTTTCTGCCTCTGTCATCTGTCTCATTGAAACCTTAAATCTGGCCTCACCACACACTAATCCACACTCTGTCATCATATTAACTTGTCATAAACTCTTGTGTTTTCTACATCAGATCACATGGTCCTTGTCAGAACTCTCCCATGAAGACATGAGAGGAAGTCACCACTTCCATTCCTGTTACATTCATCTCAGACAGGAGTTAGAGCCCCCTCCACTCCCCCATAGTAATGAAACCAGCCCTCCTACCTGGCCCAGTCCAGGGGATTTTAGATTAAACTGATTAGGTGACCTGTGATCTACATTGGTACTTCTTGGTGTAGTATCCAGCTGAGAGTGGTAAACATTCACAAATGTACTAAATGCACACTTTATCAATTCAAAGTAGTAAATATAAACTCTTTGCCTCTTCCATTTGTTCATATACAGCTCCATAGCCAGATCTCTAAACAAACTTCCCTATAGTTCGTCAAAGTGAAGAATGATCCTAATCCTAATCAGCACCTAATGAGAAATGACTAGTCCAACAGGATGCACTGCAGGGAGTCTAGTCACTATTATTCACTCACGGTAGCGTCAGACCGTCAATCAGGCACCACCAAGTTGCAACACTAGTGTTTTCATGAGAGTAATGGCCTTTCTATCTGCCGAGAGAATTTTCAGCCATCTTGCTGGTCGCTGTCTACATCCCCCCCCAGCTCCAACAACAGCGATAGCAACGAGGCACTGAGCAAACTTTATCAGCACATCAGGACTGATTCTTCATCACGGCTGGAGATTTCAATCATCCATCCATCGTCAACCGCTTATCCAGTTTCGGGTCGTGGGGGCAGCAGCTCCAACAGGGGGCCCCAAACTTCCCTATCCTGAGCCACATTGACCAGCTCTGATTGGGGAACCCTGAGTCGTTAGGGTTAGGCCAGTGTGGAGATATAATCTCTCCACCTAGTCCTGGGTCTTCCCCCGAGGCCTCCTCCCAGCTGGACATGCCTGGAACACCTCCCTAGGATGCCCAGGGGGCATCCTTACCAGGTGCCCAAACCACCTGAACTAGCTCCTTTCAACGCAAAGGAGCAGCGGCTCTACTCCAGCTTCTCACGGATGACTGAGCTCCTCACCCTATCTCTAAGGGAGACGCCCGCCACCTTCCTGAGGAAACCCATTTCAGCTGCTTGTACTCGCGACCTCGTTCTTTCGGTCATGACCCAACTTTCATGACCATAGATGAGGGTAGGAACAAAAATTGAACGCTAGATCGAGAGCTTTGCCTTCGAGCTCAGCTCTTTTTTCGTGACAACGGTGCGATAAATTGAATGCAATACCCCCCATACGCCGACCCCCGATTGAATACGTCCCGAATTTCCAGCCGACCTCCCGCTCCATTTCCCCCTCACTTGCGAACAAGACCCCAAGGTCCTTGAACTCCTTCACTTGGGGTAAGAACTCATTCCCTACCTGTAGTAAGCACTCCATCGGTTTCCTGCTGAGAACCATGGCCACGCTGATCCTCATCCCAGCCGCTTCACACTCGAATGCGAAACAATCCAGTGAGTGCTGAAGGTCACGGACTGATGATGACAGGAAGACCACATCATCCACAAAAAGCAGCGATGAAATCCCCAGCCCACTGAACCGCAACCCTTCCCCACCCCGACTATTCCTCAATATGACACAGCTCTCGCTTTTGGTGTACAGGGATCACCCTTCTCCAGATCCACAAAACACATGTAGACCGGATGGGCATACTCCCAGGCCCCCTCCAGGATCCTTGCCAGAGTGAAGATCTGATACGTCATTCCACAACCAGACCTGAACCCGCATTGTTGTTGATGGTTGGTACGCGATCCATCGCACCTGCACATGACACAAATCACGTCACAGACGTATGTAGCCTAGTACAAAGATGTCCGTGGCAGAGACTCAAGAGAACTCGAGCGAAATGACCCAACCAAGCACCAGCGAGGAGGTTGGTAGCCAGGAAGACCAGCCAACCCTTCGACATCCCTGGCCGTACCTGGAAGAATTTTTCGAAATGGTTGGATGCAAAAACAACTACTTTCGAATGCGCTGCAAGCTCTACGCACCCAATTACCACAAGCTAATGGCTTTCAAAAACTTGCCGTCTCGCTTCAATTACATTCCAATAAAGGCTATTGATAACATGCTTCTGAAGTTTGAGTTTTTGCACCATTACAATACTTATAGGCAACTAGTCATCATATATTCCGCTCCATGAAACACATGTTAATGCTCAGTACTGTTGTACACGGTTCTTTAATGTATTTGCATTGTACTAAAATGCGTTCATTTTCAATGGGCATAAATGCGATTGAAACAGATGCATCCCAAATCTTTCTACATTAACATTGTAATATAACATTATCATTATGGCCTTTAAAACATTTTGGTGGGGAGGTGGGGTAGTGCACTATAGGCCCCTGTGGCACGGCCTAAGCTTTTGTCCTTAATGGCATTTTTTCCCCCTTACATTAGTTTTACTTTAAGTACATTTACATTTAGTCATTTAGCACACGCTCTTATCCAGAGCGACTTACAGTAAGTACAGGGACATTCTCCCCGAGGCAAGTAGGGTGAAGTGCCTTGCCCAAGGACACAACGTCAGTTGGCATGACCGGGAATCGAACTGGTCACCTTCGGATTACTAGCCCAATTCCCTCACCGCTCAGCCACCTGACTCCCTCTTCTTGAGTAATGAATGTGAATACTTTTGACACCTCTGAGAAGCAGGTACGTGTGTGGCCAGAAGAAGCTAGCTCTGCACTGAAGGACTGTTTTGACACCACAGACTGGAATATGTTCAAGCAGGTAGCCACTTACAATTGTTTGTCTCCGGCCAGCATGAAATGATCTCCAGGATCGATGCCCGCAAGTCCGCTGGCTCAGACAACATACCTGGTTGTTTACTGAAGGACTGTGCAGAGGAGCTCATAGATGTCCTCACAGACATCTTCAACACCTCTCTGAGTCAGGCTGTTGTTCCCACGTGCTTCAAAGCCACCACCATTATTCCTGTACCAAAGAAGTCACCTCCATCCTTCTTCAATAACTAGAAGGTCAGTGCAATGGAGGTTGTACTGACCTCCATTATCATGAAATGCTTTGAGCGGCTAGTCATGCAGCACATCAAATCCATCCTCCCAACCCGGCCCGGAACGTCTTCAATTTGCATATCGGACAAACCGCTCTACTGATGATGCAACATCATCTGCCCTCCACCCAGCCCTCACACACCTGGAACTTAAGGGGTCGTATGTGAGAATCCTGTTCATAGATTTTCGTTCTGCATTCAACACCATCATCCCTCCGCAGCTTATCTGGAAACTGGACCGGCTTGGAGTGAACATATGTCTGCATTTGGCTGCTGAACTTCTTCACTGGGAGACCACAAGCAGTACGGGTCAGCACCAACACATCCAGCACCATCATGCTGACCACAGGGGTCCACCAAGGATGTGTGCTCAGACCCCTGCTCTTCACCCTGCTGACACATGACTGCATGCCGAGGTACAGCACCAATCACCTCATCAAGTTTGCAGATGACACAACTGTAGTGGGACTTATCAGCAACAACTACGAGACAAACTATAGGAAGGAGGCGAGCCTACTGGCCAAGTGATGTAAGAATAACAACCTCTCTCTTTATGTGGATAAAACGAAGGAGATGGTCATCAACTTCAGTAGAGGTCCCACCAAGCACCCACCACTGATCAACAACTGCGCTGCTGTCGAGAGGGTCAGTAGTGCAACATTTCTGGGAGAGCACAACACTGAGGACCTCCCCTGGACAACCAACACCACATCGCTAGCTAGGAAGGCTCACCAATGACTTTACTTCCTCCACAAACTGAATAGAGCGAGAGCCCCGGCACCTACAGTATCATGTGCACATTCTACCGGGGCACCATTGAAAGCATCCTGACCAGCTGCATCGCTGTATGGCACTGAAGCTACACTGCATGCAAGAGGAAGACCCTGCAACGTATAGTGAATGCAGCCAGCAGGATCACTGGTGCCCCATTCCCCCCACTCTCGGACATCTACAACACCCGTCTCACCCTATAGCAATCAGCATCACTGCTGATGCAACCCATCCCTCCCACACCCTGTTCAGCCTCCTGCCATCTGGGAGAAGGTACCGGAGCCTCCGGGCCAGCTCCACCTGACCGCTGAACAGATTCACACATCAGGTTGTGAGGATGCTGAACTCTATCCCTGCTCTCCTACCCCCCCTTTGACCAAATATAGCAGGCACATTTACATTTTGAAGTTGATAATTCTGTACGGACCCCGAATGATTTTATCAATATCCAAATGGCCCTTGGCAGAAAAAAGGTTCCCCACCCCTGATGTAGACTAACAGGAAGCTTTGCTAGAGTCCCCTTGTCACTGTCAATAGTGGAATCTGAAAAACACTTATACTTGCTCTACATTCATTTGTGGAGTGTGGTATAAGGAGTCTTTGAGACATTGATTTAATGATTTAAAGGAGAACAGCTTTCACTGCAGGAGTCTGAGTTAGAGTGTTCTGGACCCACTCACACACTGAAGTACCCATACTGACCACTAGAGAGAGACATACTGTGGTTTTTGAGACATCAAGCCTCAGTTCACACATCTCTACAACTACAGTTTATCTGTGGGTCCAAAAAAGTCTGTCTGTACAGAGAGGACACTTTGCATAGGCAGCACATGCTTCAGTGGTCTGGGAGTGTTTATAGTCCTGTGAGTTTAACACCTCATGACTGAGAGCTGTCCTTCATGACAACAGAACCCACAACAACCATGACTCTGATCACCATCTTCATCTGGACTCTAGCTGTCTACATACAGGGTAAGAGACTTCTATCATGTAGGAGATAAAGAATTTGATCAATTTCAGTATTACCTCTAATGTAAACAGTTTTTTGCAATGTGTATGCTTTGTATTATCAATATATAACCTTAATATGTATTTTTCCTTTCATGTTCTCTTTTCACACCCAGAGTCCAGAGGACAGATCACTGTGACTCAGACTCCTGCAGTGAAAGCTGTTCTCCCAGGACAGACCGTCTCTCTGCAGTGTAAAACCAGCAGTGATGTGTATCAAGCAGGAACCTCTATTCCCCATTTAGCCTGGTACCTCCAGAGACCTGGAGAAGCTCCTAAACTCCTCATTTACAACGCTAAAACACTTCAGTCTGGGACTTCATCTAGATTCAGTGGTACAGGATCACATAGTGACTTCACTCTGACCATCAGTGGAGTCCAGGCTGAAGATGCAGCAGATTACTACTGTCAGAGTTTCCACTACCCTAACAGTGTGTACGTGTTCACACAGTGATACAGAGCCGTACAAAAACCTCCCTCGATCAGACTGCACAGTGACTGCACTGCTACAGCTGAGACCTACTGCAGGTGCTGAGAGAGAAGAGAAAGTGACATGGAACACTGACTGGTCTTTGTCACACTGAGCTGAATATATCAGTGGTGTTCATTGTAATATTTGTGTAAATAACCAGGCAGGAGACGGGAGTACGGTTTGTGTCGTTTAGTCAAACCACAAAACCCCGTGAACACTACTTCTTCTTCCTCAATAATAATCTGATGCTTGTTCATCTCAGAGTGTGCAGGTGACATCCTGATGACCCAGAGTTCTGCAGCGGTGTCAGTCTAGCCTGGAGATCCTGCCACTCTCAGCTGCAAAGCCAGCAGTAACATCAATGATGACCTAGCCTGGTACCATCACAAACCTGGACAAGCTCCCAAATCAGCTTTAATGAGGCCTTTATATCAGGCAGGTATCATTATATCAACGTCCAGGCTGAAGATGCAAGAAATTACTACTGTCAGCAGATTACTACTGTAGCTTTCGCGTTCACACAGTGAAATACATCCATACAAAAACCTCCCCAACCCTTGAGGAATCACTACTGTCTCCTCACTGTCTCATGTCTCAAGCCTCAAGTCATTTAAATAGAACTAAGTCATGTAGCGGACTGTACATTGTACAGGATGAGGGAGAGGTGAACAGAGCAATGCAGACTCCAAATTGCAAAAAATAAATAGCTTTATTAAGGTACAAGAGATAGTGCTGTCCATATAAAAGTCCTGACCCCTAACCATCCAGCCCAACTAAACACACCTTATTAAAATAGACCCTAACACCAACCCCAACTATCATAGTCCAGAGTTAATATGACTCCTCACTTCTGTGGTTTCCCTACCAACAATGAGGGCAGGGGAAATGTGGTGACCACTGAACTGGGGGGAAGAGGGAGGTCGAGAAGTGAGGCGTGAGTTAGGAGCAGTGTTCCGATTAAAGCATCAAATACCCTTTTGTCTGTTAAACTGCTGCACTAAATGAATATGTTTTGGCTACCCACAATGTTTGGGGCTATCTCGTTGTTATGATCAGTGACCTATGATGCACTTTTGTAAAGCTCTCTCTTGGAAGTCGCTTTGGATAAAAGCGTCTGCTAAATGCATAAATGTAAATGTAATGTAAATGTATTAGGTGTTGTAACACAACACTGCTGTACTACATTACTGCTTAGCAACAGTATAGTAACTAATATAAACAGATGTAGTTAACAGATATTACATTCATATGTCAACTCACCCAGTCTCATGTCACAGCAGTCCTGAAAACGTTTAGGCTCATAATGTTTAGATATGAAATGACTTATAGAAGAACAAAACATTATCTTTATATATCTTTTTTAAAACATGTCTCCACTGACTCTCTCATTCAGACTTAGTGTTCATCAGAGACTGTTATACATTCATCAGGCTGGTCGACATCCCTGATACTGAATAATTACTGGACAGTAATTTAACCCTTGTGTTATCTTCGGGTCATTCTGTCCCATCAGTCATTGTGACCCACCGTCGTATTGCGACAAATTTACCGCATACAAAAACAAAGTGAAGCATTTTCTTTTAACCGTTGGGCTGTCTCAGCCCCCCCACATTGTGAAGGTTAAAAGAAAATAATTTTTATTTGTTTTTGTATTGGGTACAATTGGGTAAACACAACGATGGTTCGTTATGAACCTTTGGGTCATGTGACCCGAAGGCAGCACAAGGTTTAAGGAGTGTAACCTGTTTTAAAAATACCACAATCATCCTAGTCAGCCTTCCTAATTATCATCTTCATCCCCATCACGATCAACTACCTTTTTACCTCTGTCATCTGTGTCACTGAAACCTAATATCTGACATCACCATACACTTCACTTCTGTCATCACGTTTTATACATCAGATCACAGTTCCTGTCAGAACTCTGACATGAAGACTTGAGAGGAAGTCACCACTTCCATTCCTGTGTTACATTCATCTCAGACAGGAGTTAGATGACTCACAAGCCCCCCCTCCTCTCCCCCCATATTAATGAAACCAGCCCCCCTCACACCTGGCCCAGTCTAGGGTATTTTAGACTCAACTGTTCAACTGTACATTGGAGCTGTGGGAGTGAAACTGAGATTTGCATAGTCAGGGTGGCTGGTTCTGCTACTCCCAGAAAAGAGCAGCACTCTCACCAGATGCTCACATGGCCCCAGGGGATTAAGAAAGATTATCACTTAATTATAAGATTATAAGGGTCCTACAGATTAAGGACCCTTTGTATCACAGCAGAAGGAATTAATGTCTTTAAAAAATTTAATCAAACGTTATTCAGACTGAATCAGATTTGGTTGAGTCTGTCCATAGTGTGTGAACACCACAATCTCATGTTATCATGGTGGTAAAATGTAAGCTCTCCTGTAAAGCTATATGTTTTGTCATGATGACAGGTAAGTTTTTGATAAGTGATAATATATTGGATGGATATATCTACATTCAGTTACAGTTTTAGTTTCAGTGAAACAGTAATGGTTGATAATCTATCATTCTTTTTTATTACTTTCGTTATCTGACAACAATAGTTTGTTGTAATGAGATCTTTTCAATGTACAATCCTATTTTTGGATTACTGCAATCAATATTTGTATGAATAAAGTCAAAATTCAGCAGTTTCAAGTTCAACAAGAAATCTTTATTGTCCAATAAAATAACAACATTCCAGCATCAAAGCAAAGCCAACTAACAGAGTGAATAGTGACCAAAAGCAGAACACGTCAACTTTAGCACTGATAACACCTCAGTCTACAAACAGCAGCGACAAGTGGACTCTAACAAAGCTCCCTGTTAGTCTGCATGTGAGCCATCAGGAGGACAGAGAATGGCTGAGCACAGAACAGAGTCCCAGGAGAGGAAGCAGCCCCTCTCCACAGGGCTGTGTGAGCCTGGGGCTACTCAGAACACTGCTCTCTCTTCAGGGTGTGAGTGACCGTAGGCTGGGAGCTCTGGTGGGCCTCACAGGTCACCTCCAGCACCTTGGCCCACTCCTGGGCAGTGAGAGTCAGGGTGCTGCTCCAGCTGTACTGGCCGTCCTTCTCCAGGAGCCCCCTGCTGGCCTCCTGGCCCTTCTTGCTGCTCCCGTCCACCTTCCAGCTGAGTGTCCAGTCTGAGGGGAAGCCCTTGTTGGCCAGACACATCAGCGTGGCCGTACTCTTACTGGACAGTTCCTCACTGGAGGGGGGCAGCACCGTCAGGGTGGGGGCACGGTTGCCTGGAGACAAACACAATACGTCAGATTCCACAACTACACAGCAGTTTAAGAGATTGTCTTTGATGGCAGAGATGGACTTCTGCTATTTCAACCAACGACTCGAACCTTAGGATCAGTTTGAAAACATCAATACGTTTTCATAGTGTATCAAATCGATTAATGCAATTTAATACATGAACATGAGTTAGTATATTGATATATTAGGAAACAAATGAAGGTGTTCTTTCAGGAAATTACAATGTCATTTCAGGTATAGGATATAATAAATTGAGCCTGGCAAAATGTCTAAATCTACAGTGTATTTCATGAATTGACAAAATAGATATTAACATAAGTATAGATATCAAAATGAAAGGGATTACATAACTAAAAACCACATGTCAAATCGTGTTAAACACAAGAAACTTTGTGATCAAGCTTTTTTAAAGGATTCAATAGAAAGTAGATCAATGAAGAAGAAAAAAAGTATGATCTCTAAGGTTGGAATGGTCTAACCATACTGGTTTCAATAAAATAAAATACTAAATAGAAGTGAACACTGAAAAAAAAAAATCTCGACATTTCTATAAAAAAGCAGACACTCAAAAAGTTACATCCATTTAAGTCAAGTTTTTCACTTACTTCCAACATCCAGTCTGGTACCGCCACCAAATGTGTACCACAGTGATACAATACCTATCATTGCCCGTACAAAAACCTCCCTCCTATTGCTGCTGAATTCACAGCTTCTTTAGACTTTAGTTAAGTTGTTTAAAAAGCAAGAATACTTCCTGAGTGATCCCTTTTAATAGCTACTTTAGTGAATAATGAAAAAACCTTTGAGTTTCACATTTATTTTCTATAAAAAATTCTGAAACGCAATGATTCTGAATTTTCATAATTGTTGAAAAAAAATATTCGGAGAAGTGCCAGTTGATGTAAAGATCTATTAACACAAACAAAGAGAATATTCAATCGTTTTCAGATACTTACTTCCAACATCCAGTCTGGTGCCTCCACCAAAAGTCCACCACAGTGATTGACTCTGGTTAAGTCGCCGTACAAAAACCTCTGTGTGTTGTGATGCTGCAGCTCTACCAGAGCACACAGCTGCTGTCTGCTACAACCTGGACTCACAAAACACTGCACTGTAGTACAGCATACTACACAATCCTGCACTACACTCTACACCGGCTACACTCTCTTCAACAGCAGCCGAGGTTCTGTCTCCAACATCATGTGAGTTGGGTCCTTCTTGTATTCCTATTTCATTTTTCAGGACCTACTCTGGTGAACCTCTCATGTGTCGTTCTCATCAGAGTCCATGACAACAGAAGAGGCAGTCTCCAGCCTTTGATCCACTGTTAGTATTCCTCCATATTGTCCACAGGCTAGAGAGCAGCTGGGACAGTGATCCATGTAGTATATTCCTTTATTCTACATGCTGATCCCAGACTTAACAGTAGAGGTGAAGTCACAGAGGACAGACTCCACTAGCAGAGAATCCCAGCAGCTGTAGTTGACACAAGTGTTCACTGACTGATTTGAGGAACTTAGTCCAAGCATGAGTGAACAGGCTGCTGATAGCATACATCACCACATGAGGAAGATGAACTCTGCTGATGGTCTTGTCAGAATGACCAAGAAATATTCATGTACACAGGTTATTAGGTACAGTTTCCATACAATACTTCCTTTAGGGTACAGCACTAGACATCAAGTTTATACATAGAATGCTACAGTGTCTATCTATCCTTGAAAGGGTGTACCATGTTTGGCAATCACACTGGGACCCGTATGTGTAGCGCAACCAGATCACAGGAGATGGACAAAGGAAGTCAGGTTTGCACGGCTGTGCATTAAACTAAATGACTAAATGACTAAATGTAATACATAACTAAAAAAGTAAAAGGTTCAAGTGGTTTTTATTGGCATTTCAAATTCCATGTCCATGACAACAGAAGTGTCCAGCATTAGATCCATTGTTAGTATTCCTCCATATTTTCCACAGGCTAGAGAGCAGCTGGGACAGTGATCCATGTAGTATATTCCTTTATTCTTACAAAGCACTCTTTGTATTCTTATTCAAAGATATGAATTTGTGCAAATGTTTTCATGGTTGTATTTAATATCCATATAGACATACTTAACACCATTAAGGAGAAGGATATAATGATGTTCAGATCTCATCCCCAGTAACTGAAATAGATACTGGACTTATTTGCATACTGAATGTATGAGCTTCAGTAGTCTGGGAGTGTTTATATGTGAGTACAACACTTGGTGACTCACTCTTCATATCATCAGAACCCACAACAAACATGACTTTGATTATCAGCATTGTGTGTGTCACGCCCCTGGCTGTGACGCTGTTTTCTGTTTCTCTTTGTGTGTGTGTGTGTGTGTGTGTGTGTGTGGGCGCGGAGTCTCCCGGGACAGACAACCATCCTCACCTGTGGCAGATCAGCAATCACCGATCTATGTAAAACCTGCTCACCATCCAGACTCTGCCAGATTGTTAACTCCGCTACAACATTAAATACTTACCTTTTTTGAACCTTCGCCTCACAAGTCCGTTTTAAAGGTCCGAACATTGCTGTACCGCAACAGAACAATATGGCCAAATGGACCAAACGGAGCGACACGCGCTTCGGACGGCGCTGTTCTCACAAGGAACCCGAGTGGGCCAGCATGAACAGGTTTTACGGGAGTTGATAGAAAAGCTCAATGGGCTCGCCGCTGACGTTACTCAGCTTGGCAGCCAAATGATCCACCTCACCGCTCAGGTGTCCACGCTGGCTGCACCACCATCGCCTTCCAGGGATCAACCTGAGGTCCCTGCACGGTCTTCGGACCAGCCCCTCACCGCAGGCGCTCGAGAGCCTCACATCCCGACTCCAGAGCGCTATGCGGGTGATCCTGGAGCCTGTGGCTGGTTTCTCCTCCAGTGCTCCTTTGTGTTTGATCAGCAACCCAACACCTATCATGCAGATAAGTCCCGTATTGCCTTTTTGTTAAGTTTACTCACTGGCAGAGCAGCTCAATGGGCTACAGCAGTTTGGGAGAGTAACTCTCCTGTGTGTGACTCCTATGCTGTTTTCACTTTGGAAATGAGGAAGGTATTTGATCACCCTCTTAAGGGCAAAGAAGCAGCTAAAAGGCTACTGACACTCACTCAAGGCTCGTCTCCCATCTGCCGGAGAGGAACCTATGCAGTTTGGTCAGACTCGTCTTACACTTGCCGAACGCCAACGTTGGCAAAGGTCCGGGCTGTGTCTTTACTGTGAACAAGCCGGACATTACACCAACACGTGCCCCATGCTGCCAAAAGAGATCCTGGTGAGCCACACTTTCTCTCTCCAGTCTTCACCCCCCCAAAGGCTCCAACTCCAGTGCACCGTTCTATGGTCACGTGAGTCCATTCCTCTTCTCGCATTAGTCGATTCAGGAGCAGATGACAACTTTATTGACTCCAGCATCGTCTCTCGGGCTAACGTCCCTGTGGAGCCCTTAGGTCGCCCTCATGATTTTAATGCTCTGAATGGAGAGAGATTAGCCAGAATCACTCACCTCACTGTTCCGCTGACTCTGGTGGTGTCTGGAAACCACAGGGAGGTCACCAAGTTCTTGGTCATTTCTTCACCACATGCCCCGGTGGTTTTGGGGCTTCCCTGGTTAAAGAGACACAACCCACACATTGACTGGACAGACAACAAGATTGTCAGCTGGAGCGAGTTCTGCCACTCCAGCTGTCTTCGGTCGGCCGTGATCTCTAGCAAACAAGCAGACACCCCGCCACCTAGTCCTCCTGATCTATCTGCTGTGCCCCCTGAATACCATGGTCTCGTGAGGTGTTCAACAAGCAGCGAACGCTGTCCCTGCCTCCTCACCGCCCTTATGATTGCGCCATTGAACTGTTTCCTGGTGCCCTGTTGCCTACCAGCCAACTGTACAAGATTTCCCGTCCTGAGAGAGAGGCAATGGAAGGTTACATTAAGGACTCCTTAGCAGCGGGGTTGATTCGTCCTTTCTCCTCACCTGTAGGGGCAGGATTCTTTTTTGTGGATAAGAAAGACAAGACACTGCGACCCTGCATAGACTATCGAGGGTTAAAAGAGATCACTGTGAAGAACAAATACCCTCTTCCCCTCACTCCGCTTTTGCACCTCTCCCTCAAGCCACCATATTCACAAAACTGGATTTGAGGAACGCGTACCACCTGGTGCGCATCAGACAGGGCAATGAATGGAAGACTGCATTCAATACTCCACTAGGACATTTTGAGTACTTGATGATGCCTTTTGTCCTTACAAACGCACCTGCTGTGTTCCAAGCCCTCGTAAATGACGTTCTCCGGGACATGCTGAACAAGTTTGTTTTCATTTACTTTGATGACATATTTATTTTTTCCAGGACTCTTCAAGATCACATACGGCATGTGACGTTAGTACTCCAGCGCCTCCTAGAGAACAAGCTTTTTGTCAAAGCCGAGAAGTGTGTTTTTCATACTGCTTGTGTTCACTTTCTGGGTTTTGTAATCGAGCAGGGGCAAGTGAAGGCAGATCCCGACAAGGTAAAAGCTGTGGCAGAATGGCCAAGGCCCGAAAACCCGAAAACAGCTTCAGCGTTTCCTTGGGTTCGCCAACTTTTACAGGAGGTTTATCAAAGACTACAGCCGAAAGGCTGCCCCACTGACTCGCCTCACCTCCACCTTCCTTCCCTTTAAGTGGTCCAGAGAGGCTGAAGAGGCTTTTTCCATCCTAAAGGGACTGTTTACTTCTGCACCTGTGCTCTCTCACCCTAACCCTTCCAGGCAGTTTGTCGTCGAGGCCGATGCTTCAGACTCCGGTATGGGAGCAGTCCTGTCCCAGCGTTCACCTGAGGATCAGAAGCTACATCCATGCGCTTTTTTCTCGCGGCGGCTCTCTCCCGCTGAGGTAAACTATGATATAGGCAATCGTGAACATCTAGCAGTGGTACTGGCCTTGCAGGAATGGACACACTGGCTTGAAGGAGCAGAGCATCAGTTCATCGTCTGGACAGACCATAAGAACCTCTCCTACCTCCAATCAGCAAAGAGGTTGAACTCTCGACAGGCTAGATGGGCGCTGTTTCTGGGAAGGTTCCACTTCGCCCTGGACCCCGGAACGTTAAGCCGGACGCCTTGTCACGCCAATCCATGCCTGATGACCCAGAGTCCCAGCCTGGTTCCATTCAGCCCGCCACTTGGTTGACGTGGACGAGTCAAACACCCTGTCCAAGAATGCCCCATCACCTTACCTGGTCGGTGCAGTACACTGGGAGATCGAGAGAGGTCCGCGAGGCTCAACTCAACCAACCCGACCTAGGCAGTGGTCCGCCTAATCGTTTGTTTGTCCCAGACTCAGTTCGAGCTCAGGTCCTCCAGTGGGGGCATAGTTCCAAACTTACCTGCCATCCTGGGTCCCACCGGACCCTTGTTTTCCTCAAGCAGAGATTCTGGTGGCCCTCTGAGCCAAGATACTCGTTCTTTTGTTGCTGCCTGTTCTATCTGTGCCCGTAGCAAGTCCAACCATCAAGCTCCAGCGGGCCTCCTCAACCCTTTGCCTATCCCCAGGAGACCGTGGTCCAATGTTGCTGTGGATTTTGTGACCGGGCTCCCGGTATCAGAGGCTAATACAACCATACTAACCGTTGTGGATCGTTTTTCAAAAGCTGTTCATTTCATTCCCATTCCCAAATTACCTACATCCAGCGAAACCGCTAAACTCTTGGTCCTTCATGTGTACAGGCTCCATGGCATTCCCACAGACATTGTGTTAGACAGAGGACCTCAGTTCACCTCTCAAGTTTGGAAAGCTTTTTGTCAAGCCCTGGGGAACTTCAGTCAGCCTCTCATCTGGTTACCACCCCCAATCCAATGGTCAAACAGAGCGAGCCAATCAAGACCTGGGATCCGCTCTACGTTGCGTCACGGCCCGCAACCCCTCTACGTGGAGCTCCTGTTTACCCTGGATTGAGTACGCCCACAACTCTCTGGTTTCCTCTGCCACAGGTATGTCACCATTCATGGTGTCTTTGGGTTTTCAACCTCCCCTTTTCCCTGAACAAGAAGGAGACGTGGCTGTCCCATCAGTCCAGGCGCACTTGAGACGCTGTCGACGAGTGTGGAGAGCTGCTCGTGCCACCCTCAAGCGCACAGCAGCCCGTAACCAGCAAATGGCAGACAGACATCGCAGGCCATCCCCAGCTTACCAGCCTGGACAAAGGGTTTGGCTGTCGTCACGTGACCTTCCCCTTCAAGTGGACTCGAAGAAACAGGCACCTAAGTTTGTTGGCCCTTTTGTTGTTGATAGGGTCATAAACCCCTCTGTTGTTTGCCTTAAGTTACCTGCCTCCCTGAAGGTCCACGCATCTTTTCACGTTTCCCTCCTCAAGCCGGTTTCGGCTTGAGGAGCGTCACGCCCCTGGCTTGAGGAGCGTCACGCCCCTGGCTGTGACGCTGTTTTGTGTTTCTCTTTTACTTTGTGTTCTCCTCCCTCCCTTTCCCTGTGTGTGTGTGCATGGGCGGAGTCTCCCGGGACAGACAACCATCCTCACCTGTGGCAGATCAGCAATCACCGATCTATGTAAAACCTGCTCACCATCCAGACTCTGCCAGATTGTTAACTCCGCTACAACATTAAATACTTACCTTTTCTGAACCTTCGCCTCCCAAGTCCGTTTTAAAGGTCCGAACATTGCTGTACCGTAACAGTGTGGATCCTAACTCTTTTCATTCAGGGTAAGAAGTCAATGACAGATGCATGTCTTTTTCAAGTCAAAACATTTAAAATGTTGTCATGTTCAACATTGTGTTTAACATGCCTCTTGTCTCTTTTGCAGAGTGTAGAGGACAGATCACTGTGACTCAGACTCCTGCAGTGAAAGCTGTTCTCGCAGGACAGACAGTCTCTCTGCCGTGTAAAACCAACAGTAATGTCTTTGGAAACTGTCACAATGGTCAATCATCAGGTCACCAGTGTCTAGCGTGGTACCTCTAGAGACCTGGAGAACAACCCATACTCCTGATCCACACTGTTAAAACCCTCCAGACTGGGACTCCATCTACATTTACATTTAGTAATTTAGCAGTCATTTATCCAGAGCGACTTACAGTAAGTACAGGGACATTCCCACCGATGCAAGTAGGGTGAAGTGCCTTGCCCAAGGACACAACGTCAGTTGGCGTGACCGGGAATCGAACTGGAAACCTTCGGATTACTATCCCTCACCGCTCAGCCACCATCACTCCCATCTAGATTCAGTGGTGGTGGATCTGGGAGTGACTTCACTCTGACCATCAGTGGAGTCCAGGCTGAAGATGCAGCAGATTACTACTGTCAGAGTTTACACTACCCTAACAGTGTCCATGTGTTCACACAGTGATACAGACCCGTACAAAAGCCTCCCTCAGTCAGACTGCACAGTGACTGGGAATAGACAGTGACATGGAACACTGACTGGCCTTTGTAACACTGAGTTGAATACATCAGAATCAGAATCAGAATCAGAAAGGGATTTATTCGCCATGAAAGTTTGCACAGACAAGGAATTTGCTTTGGCAGGAAGGTGCATACAATAAACATATACCTAAAATTTAAATATGTGGACTAACTATACTAAGGGTACATAAACTAGCAGTACTAAGTGGGATAAATATAAGTTGCCGTAAATTACAATATAAAATACAAAAATACAAATATTACAAAAAATACAAATGTACAAGATACCATGTTATGGTGCAGTGCAAAAGCAGAGTGATTTAGGCAATGAGTCAGTGTGGTCCCTTGGCCTTGTTGAAGAGGCCAACAGCGGAAGGGAAGAAACTGTTTTTGTGGCGTGAGGTATTGGTCCTGATAGACCGCAGCCTTCTGCCGGAGGGGAGTGACTGAAACAGGGAGTGTCCAGGGTGGGAGGAGTCGGCCACAATCTTCCTCGCTCGCCTCAGGGTCCTCGAGGTGTGCAGGTCCTCGAGGGTAGGCAGATTGCAGCCAATCACCTTCTCTACATGCTCATAATGTCAACCATCCCACCCTCATGTCAAAGCAGTCTTTAAGACACTTAAGCATGTTGAGTTGCACATACTATCAAATTACATATAAAAAACTCAAAGTAATCTTAATTGATTGGTTTGAAACCTGTTCTCACTGACTGTGAGGCTGTTATACATTCAACAGGACACAGAGCAGAATATTATCATTGCTGTTATTACTGAACAACTGGTAACTCATACTGAATATGACACTGGAGACTAAAAGAGGTCAACTGTGACGTGACATACAAATTATTGTAAGTTTAAAAGAAATCACAATCGTAATCAGCCCTCATAATTGTCACAGTACCAACACTGACCACTAGAGAGAGACAAAGACTGTCATTATTGCGACACAGCATCAAGCCTCAGTTCACACATCTCTTCAACTACAGTTTCTCTGTGGGTCCAAGAGAGTCTGTCTGTACAGAGAGGACACTTTGCATAGGCAGCACATGCTTCAGTGGTCTGGGAGTGTTTATAGTCCTGTGAGTTTAACACCTCCTGACTGAGAGCTGTCCTTCATGACAACAGAACCCACAACAACCATGACTCTGATCACCATCTTCATCTGGACTCTAGCTGTCTACATACAGGGTAAGAGAGATCTATGAAACACAATTTATTCAAACAGCTCAAACGACGGATGATTAAATGATGTCCTCCTGTTAATTGAGTTAAAATAGATGCTTTTGTATGGTAATAACATTCTCTTTTCACCCATAGAGTCCAGAGGAAAGATCACTGTGACTCAGACTCCTGCAGTGAAAGCTGTTCTCCCAGAACAGACAGTCTCTCTGCAGTGTAAAACCAGCAGTGATGTGTATGGAGATTGTTACAATGGTCAATCATCAGGTCACCAGTGTCTAGCGTGGTACCTCCAGAAACCTGGAGAAGCTCCTAAACTCCTCATTAATCACGCTAAAACACTTCAGTCTGGGACTTCATCTAGATTCAGTGGTGGTGGATCTGGGAGTGACTTCACTCTGACCATCAGTGGAGTCCAGGCTGAAGATGCAGGAGATTACTACTGTCAGAGTTACCACAGTGGTAACGTGTTCACACAGTGATACAGAGCCGTACAAAAACCTCCCTCAATCAGACTGCACAGTGACTGCACTGCTACAGCTGAGACCTACTGCAGGTGCTGAGAGGGAAGAGAAAGTGACATGGAACACTGACTGGTCTTTGTTACACTGAGCTGAATATATCAGTGGTGTTCATTGTCAAATGTGTGTATTTGTGTGTGGAGAAACAGTTTGTGTCATTTAGTCAAACCACAAAACCCATTGAACACTACAACCTGGCCAATAGTGCGCAGGTGCACGTCCTATTAGTCCTATTAGGGAGTACAACGCTACTTAGGAATGATTGGCTGGACCTGATGTTTCCTCCAGGATCACAATGACTCTTATTGAGAGACTTGTTGCTCTTGTTGGTTAGTTGTAACTGACTTAAAACTATTGTACTCGCTGTGAAATATATTTTTGTTGCTTGCTTTTTTCCACAGGTACACCCTTGCACTTTTGAGGTTCATGTTGTTTAATTGTAACTTGTTGAACTAAATGCTCTTATGGTTCTTCCCTTTGGGACTTATTTGGTTTTCACAATGTATGTTTCATGTTTTGGCTACCCACAATGTTTGGGGCTATCTCGTTGTTATGATCAGTGACCTATGCACTTTTGTAAAGCTCTCTCTTGGAAGTCGCTTTGGATAAAAGCGTCTGCTAAATGCATAAATGTAAATGTAATGTAAATGTATTAGGTGTTAGGTAACATAACACTGCTGTACTACATTACTGCTTAGCGACAGTATAGTAACTAATATAAACAGATGTAGTTAACAGATATTACATTCATTTGTCAATTCACCCACTCTCATGTCACAGCGGTCCTGAAAACCTTTAGGCTCATAACGTTTAGATATGAAATGACTTATAGAAAACAAAACATTATCTTTAAATATCTTTTTAAACTCTCTCATTCAGACTTAGTGTTCATCAGAGACTGTTATACATTCATCAGGCTGGTCAACATCCCTGATACTGAATAATTACTGGACAGTAATTTAAGAAGTGTAACCTTTTAAAAAATACCACAATCATCCTAGTCAGCCTTCCTAATAATCTTCATCATCCCTATCATGATCAACTGCCTTTCTGCCTCTGTCATCTGTGTCATTGAAACCTTAAATCTGGCCTCACCACACACTAATCCACACTCTGTCATCATATTAACTTGTCATAAACTCTTGTGTTTTCTACATCAGATCACATGGTCCTTGTCAGAACTCTCCCATGAAGACATGAGAGGAAGTCACCACTTCCATTCCTGTTACATTCATCTCAGACAGGAGTTAGAGCCCCCTCCACTCCCCCATAGTAATGAAACCAGCCCCCCTACCTGGCCCAGTCCAGGGGATTTTAGATTAAACTGATTAGGTGACCTGTGATCTACATTGGTACTTCTTGGTGTAGTATCCAGCTGAGAGTGGTAAACATTCACAAATGTACTAAATGCACACTTTATCAATTCAAAGTAGTAAATATAAACTCTTTGCCTCTTCCATTTGTTCATATACAGCTCCATAGCCAGATCTCTAAACAAACTTCCCTATAGTTCGTCAAAGTGAAGAATGATCCTAATCCTAATCAACACCTCATGAGCAATGACTAGTCCAACAGGATGCACTGCAGGGAGTCTAGTCACTATTATTCACTCACGGTAGCGTCAGACCGTCAATCAGGCACCACCAAGTTGCAACACTAGAGTTTTCATGAGAGTAATGGCCTTTCTATCTGCCGAGAGAATTTTCAGCCATCTTGCTGGTTGCTGTCTACATCCCCCCCCCCAGCTCCAACAACAGCGATAGCAACGAGGCACTGAGCAAACTTTATCAGCACATCCGGACTGATTCTTCATCACGGCTGGAGATTTCAATCATCCATCCATCGTCAACCGCTTATCCAGTTTCGGGTCGCGGGGGCAGCAGCTCCAACAGGGGGCCCCAAACTTCCCTATCCTGAGCCACATTGACCAGCTCTGATTAGGGAACCCCGAGTCGTTAGGGTTAGGCCAGTTTGGAGATATAATCTCTCCACCTAGTCCTGGGTCTTCCCCCGAGGCCTCCTCGCAGCTGGACATGTCTGGAACACCTCCCTAGGATGCCCAGGGGGCATCCTTATCAGGTGCCCAAACCACCTGAACTAGCTCCTTTCAACGCAAAGGAGCAGCGGCTCTACTCCAGCTTCTCACGGATGACTGAGCTCCTCACCCTATCTCTAAGGGAGACGCCCGCCACCTTCCTGAGGAAACCCATTTCGGCTGCTTGTACTCGCGACCTCGTTCTTTCGGTCATGACCCAACTTTCATGACCATAGATGAGGGTAGGAACAAAAATTGACCGCTAGATCGAGAGCTTTGCCTTCGAGCTCAGCTCTCTTTTCGTGACAACGGTGCGATAAATTGAATGCAATACCCCCCATACGCCGACCCCCGATTGAATACGTCCCGAATTTCCAGCCAACCTCCCGCTCCATTTCCCCCTCACTTGCGAACAAGACCCCAAGGTCCTTGAACTCCTTCACTTGGGGTAAGAACTCATTCCCTACCCGTAGTAAGCACTCCATCGGTTTCCTGCTGAGAACCATGGCCACGCTGATCCTCATCCCAGCCGCTTCACACTCGACTGCGAAACAATCCAGTGAGTGCTGAAGGTCACGGACTGATGATGACAGGAAGACCACATCATCCACAAAAAGCAGCGATGAAATCCCCAGCCCACCGAACCGCAACCCTTCCCCACCCCAACTATGCCTCAATATGACACAGCTCTCGCTTTTGGTGTACAGGGATCACCCTTCTCCAGATCCATAAAACACATGTAGACCGGATGGCCATACTCCCAGGCCCCCTCCAGGATCCTTGCCAGAGTGAAGATCTGATACGTCATTCCACAACCAGACCTGAACCCGCATTGTTTTTGATGGTTGGTACGCGATCCATCGCACCTGCACATGACACCAATCACGTCACAGACGTATGTAGCCTAGTACAAAGATGTCCGTGGCAGAGACTCAAGAGAACTCGAGCTAAATGACCCAACCAAGCACCAGCGAGGAGGTTGGTAGCCAGGAAGACCAGCCAACCCTTCGACATCCCTGGCCGTACCTGGAAGAATTTTTCGAAATGGTTGGATGCAAAAACAACTACTTTCGAATGCGCTGCAAGCTCTACGCACCCAATTACCACAAGCTAATGGCTTTCAAAAACTTGCCGTCTCGCTTCAATTACATTCCAATAAAGGCTATTGATAACATGCCTCTGAAGTTTGAGTTTTTGCACCATTACAATACTTATAGGCAACTAGTCATCATATATTCCGCTCCATGAAACACATGTTAATGCTCAGTACTGTTGTACACGGTTCTTTAATGTATTTGCATTGCACTAAAATGCGTTCATTTTCGCTCTTATCCAGAGCGACTTACAGTACGTACAGGGACATTCTCCCCGAATGCAGTGACGGAGAACGTCACTGCATTCATCACCAAGTACACTGATGATGTCACACATCACAAAACCATCACAACCCGGGCTAACCAGAAGCTATGAATGACAGGAAACTTGTCCCGTGGCAGCAGGAAGACCAAACAGCAACATCACTCTGCTAAACGACCTCAATAACTTCTTTGGTCGCTTTGAAGCACAAAACAACACACCAGATTGTTTGTCTCCGGCCAGCGTGAAATGATCTCCAGGATCAATGTCCGCAAGTCAGCTGGCTCAGACAAAATACCTGGTTGTTTACTGAAGGACTGTGCAGAGGAGCTCATAGACATTATTCCTGTACCAAAGAAGTCACCTCCATCCTTCTTCAATAACTAGAAGGTCAGTGCAATGGAGGATGTACTGACCTCCATTATCATGAAATGCTTTGAGCGGCTAGTCATGCAGCACATCAAATCCATCCTCCCACCCTGCCCGGAACGTCTTCAATTTGCATATGGGACAAACCGCTCTACTGATGATGCAACATCATCTGCCCTCCACCCAGCCCTCACACACCTGGACCTTAAGGGGTCGTATGTGACAAATGCTGTTCATAGATTTTCGTTCAGCGTTCAACACCATCATCCCTCAGCAGCTTATCTGGAAACTGGACCGGCTTGGAGTGAACATATGTCTGCATTTGGCTGCTGGACTTCTTCACTGGGAGACCACAAGCGGTACGGGTCGGCACCAACACATCCAGCACCATCATGCTGACCACAGGGGTCCACCAAGGATGTGTGCTCAGACCCCTGCTCTTCACCCTGCTGACACATGACTGCATGCCGAGGTACAGCACCAAACACCTCATCAAGTTTGCAGATGACACAACTGTAGTGGGACTCATCAGCAACAACTACGAGACAAACTACAGGAAGGAGGCGAGCCTACTGGCCAAGTGATGTAAGAATAACAACCTCTCTCTTTATGTGGAGAAAACGAAGGAGATGGTCATCAACTTCAGTAGAGGTCCCACCAAGCACCCACCACTGATCATCAACTGCGCTGCTGTCGAGAGGGTCAGCAGTGCAAAATTTTTGGGAGAGCACAACACTCAGGACCTCCCCTGGACAACCAACACCACATCGCTAGCTAGGAAGGTTCACAAATGACTTTACTTCCTCCACAAACTGAATAGAGCGAGAGCCCCGGCACCTACAGAATCATGTGCACATTCTACCGGGGCACCATTGAAAGCATCCTGACCAGCTGCATCGCTGTATGGCACTGAAGCTACACTGCATGCAACAGGAAGACCCTGCAACGTATAGTGAATGCAGCCAGCAGGATCACTGGTGCCCCCCCCACACACACACACACACACACACACACTCTCGGACATCTACAACACCCGTTTCACCCTATAGCAATCAACCCATCCCTCCCACACCCTGTTCAGCCTCCTGCCATCTGGGAGAAGGTACCGTAGCCTCCGGGCCAGCTCCACCTGACCGCTGAACAGATTCACACATCAGGTTGTGAGGATGCTGAACTCTATCCCTGCTCTCCTACCCCCCCTTTGACCAAATATAGCAGGCACATTTTTAAGTTGATAATTCTGTATGGCCCCCGAATGATTTGATAAATATCCAAATGGCCCTTGGCAGAAAAAAGGTTCCCCACCCCTGATGTAGACTAACAGGAAGCTTTGCTAGAGTCCCCTTGTCACTGTCAATAGTGGAATCTGAAAAACACTTATACTTGCTCTACATTCATTTCTGGAGTGTGGTATAAGGAGTCTTTGAGACATTGATTTAATGACTTAAAGGAGAACAGCTTTCACTGCAGGAGTCTGAGTTACAGTTATTAAATAAATTTAATTTTAAATTTTAGGTATATGTTTATTGTATGCACCTTCCTGCCAAAGCAAATTCCTTGGCACTTCACCCTACTTTCCTCGGGGGGAATGTCCCTGTAGTTACTGTAAGTCGCTCTGGATAAGAGCGTCTGCTAAATGACTAAATGTAAATGTAATGTAAATGTGATTCTGATTCTGATTCTGAAGTACCCATACTGACCACTAGAGAGAGACATACAGTGGTTTTTGAGACATCAAGCCTCAGTTCACACATCTCTTCAACTACAGTTTCTCTGTGGGTCCAAAAAAGTCTGTCTGTACATAGAGGACACTTTGCATACGCAGCACATGCTTCAGTGGTCTGGGAGTGTTTATAATCCTGTGAGTTTAACACCTCATGACTGAGAGCTGTCCTTCATGACAACAGAACCCACAACAACCATGACTCTGATCACCATCTTCATCTGGACTCTAGCTGTCTACATACAGGGTAAGAGAGTTCTGTCATGTAACAGAATTTTATCAATTTCAGTATTACCTCTAATGTTAACCGTTTTCTGCAATGCATATGCTTTGTATTATCAAGATGTATCCTTATTATTTGTTTTTCCTTTTTCATATCCAGAGTCCAGAGGGCAGTACACTCTGACTCAGACTCCTGCAGTGAAAGCTGTTCCTGCAGAAGAAACAGTCTCCATAGCCTGTAGAGTTAGTAGTCCAGTGCGCGGTGATAATCTAGCCTGGTACCTCCAGAGACCTGGAGAAGCTCCTAAACTCCTCATTTACTACGCTACAACACTTCAGTCTGGGATTCCATCTAGATTCAGTGGTACAGGATCACGTAGTGACTTCACTCTGACCATCAGTGGAGTCCAGGCTGAAGATGCAGGAGATTACTATTGTCAGAGTTACCACAGTGGTAACGTGTTCACACAGTGATACAGAGCCGTACAAATACCTCCCTCTGTCAGACTGCACCGTGACTGCACTGCTACAGCTGGGACCTACTGCAGGTGCTGAGAGGGAAGAGACAGTGACATGGAACACTGGTCAGTAGAGGTCTCATGAAACATCAAATCACATACTGTACACATCCCTCTGTCTCTCCCTGAAAACAAAGATGATGATGTTGATAATTGTAATGATATTGGTGATAGTCATCTTAATCAACATGATATTAATGTACATTCCATGATTGTCAGGGGTTTCATCACATCACAGTTGATCTTTACTGACCTGTGATCTACAAGGGTTTTTCTAAATGTAGTATCCAGCTGAGAGCGGTAAACATTCACGAATGTACTAAATGCACACTTTCTCAATTCAGAGTAATATGTGGAAACTATTTGCCTTGTCTGTATAAGACACGGCTCCAAACCCAGACTTCAAAACAAACTTCCCTACAGTCCATCAAAGTGAAGAATGATCCTAATCCTTATCAGCACCTCAGTGATGACTAGTCCAACAGGATGCACTGCAGGGAGTCTAGTCACTATTATTCACTCACGGTAGCATCAGACCGTTAATCAGGCAACACAACATTGTAACACTGGTGTTTTCATGAGAGTCTCTGGAACATTTGCATGTAGAGGTTGTGTTTTTTGCATAGTCAGCAGTGTTTATAGCCATGCCTGTCCAACAATCGTCACTCACTGGATCACAACCTCAAGAAAGCCATGTCATTAAGCTCCCTGTCCATCGTAGTACTGGCCATGCTCTCCAAGGGTAAGATATTTTGAATGGGATCTTACTGAACTTATATTCACTCTGCAAAAAAACTAAATCTGCATTCAGGACCTTAAAGATCAGGAAGTTTACAATTAACATGAAGGCTGTTTCTGTTGATTGGTATTCTTTCTTCTTCCTCAATAATAATCTGATGCTTGTTCATCTCAGAGTGTGCAGGTGACATCCTGATGACCCAGAGTCCTGCAGCGGTGGAGATTCTGCCACTCTCAGCTGTAAAGCCAGCAGTAACATCGATGATGACCTAGCCTGGTACAAGCTCCTAAATTGATCATCAACTTTGCTGATACCTTTACATCAGGCAGGTATCATGGCACCGGATAAAATATTGATTGTTGATTGATGATAAATAACATCCAGGCTGAGGATGCAGGAGATTACTACTGTCAGCAGAATGAAACCAACCCGTTCACACAGTGAAATACAGCCGTACAAAAACCTTCCCAAGCTATGAGGAAGTACTCTCCCTGCATCACATCTGCTTTCTGGAGTGTAGCTCACCTGTTTAAACAACCATTACTGTACCATTATCTTCAATAACTAAAATGCTACAAGATGAGCACTGAAGGTTTTCTGTTTGTGTGTTTTCCATTAAGGGAACTTAATAAAAAGGTACAATGAGGATATGTACGGTATATTTATGATAACTCATAGGAAACCATCACCAGTAGCCAAGAATAAACTTGCATGCTCATGTAAAGAATTACAGATGTTTATTAGTACAGGTGTAGTGACCTTTTGTCTCTTCCTTCTGGTGACCGACTTGAAATTCTGTTCAATTACTGACCATCCTCGCCATACAGCAATAAAATATGAATGTCTTGAAGTGGAGTAGGATAAACTCAACTTTTTACTTCCATAGTAAAGAAAATGTCAAGCAGGTCTTAAAATAAAAAGATAAAGGCTTTGTTAACAGTGTACACTACAGCATAGCAAAACAGACGCAAGAAGCTGTTGCCTCCAATCAGCCACACCTGGCTCTCTTCTAGACAAATACTCTAGAAGAGTATTACCCTCCAGGCCTGTAGAGGGTGCAAGCATTAAGTAAAAGGTAACAGAATAAAAGGTTTGTATTGGCTCCAACAGCATGCATGTATAATTGGTCCACCACTGCTTGGGTTTTGGTGGTCAAATGAATGAAGTGGATAGGTTACAGATTGATTTATGTACACTGAAGTAACAAATACACAGTTTCCATAGAATATGTCCTTTTAGGGTACATTAACATTTAGTCATTTAGCAGACGCTCTTATCCAGAGCGACTTACAGTAAGTACAGGGACATTCCCCCCGAAGCAAGTAGGGTGAAGTGCCTTGCCCAAGGACACAACGTCATTTTGCACGGCTGGGAATCGAACTGGCAACCTTCAGATTACTATCCCGACTCCTTCACCACTCAGCCATCTGACTCCCTGGGTACAGCTTAAGATTGTTTTTACAGTGTACTTCTATCCTTGAAAGGGTGTACCATGCGTGGCAATCAAACTGAGACCCTTACGTGTAGCGCAGCCAGATCAGAGGAGTTGGACGAAGGAAATCAAGTTTGCACAGCTGTGCATTTAATGAATAATGAAAAACACAAGGAATACTCAGGTCTCCGTCTTTAGTAGAATCGTTGTCATTGGAGGTTGTTTTCCTCTGCCTCAGGAAGCCTTGCTTCTCTGGGATGTATCGGCTTACTCTTGCACAGTGACATTGAAATAACAGGTCAGTTCAGGGTCTTCGTTCCTTGGTGCCACACTTCACCTGTCACCCATCTGTCCTCAGGTATTACTCTCTCCCTCTGACCTGCTGTGTCTCTGCTTTTGTAGGCAGAGAGGCTGTTGAGGGAATGAGGTGCAGCTTTACTATTCCTGAGCTGAGGAGAGGGAAACTTGAGGGGTGCTGAACTTGGAGAGCTTGGGTGCTGGGTGGAGGTGGTGTGTCTGGTGCTGAAGGCACCAAGGGAGCTCAGTCTCAGTGGGGTTGCTGCACATGTCAACATCTTAACTCATCATGTACTATAAGTCTCTACTGTCTCCTCACTGGATCAAGCTGGAAGCCTTGTGTCATTTAAATAGAACTAAGTAAAGTCTGAAACATGATCTATGACCTTTTTGATACAGGGATATAAGCCTAACTGAAACATCTCACTATCATTGTATCAATATAATTAACAAGCTACAGGATACTCAAAAAATACTTACTTGAAGTTCTTATGGAGTACTGACACAGATTTTGTAATTCACTTTGTATAGTATATTATTTGTAAAGTCTGCCAGTTTTCTTTAAATCCTCTTTACTTACAGGAATTGTTCTGTGCTCAGCTGTTCTCTATCCTGCTCATTTATAACATGTAACAGGAAGCTTTGCTAGAGTCCCCTTGTCACTGTCAAGAGTGGAATCTGAAAATCATTTATACTTCTAGATTCATTTGTGGAGTGTGGTTTAATGAGTGTTTGAGTTTGTGGTATAATGATTAGTTTGTGTTTGTAGTATAATCAGTGTTTGAACCCTATATATAATTCCAAGAATCTGTGTGTGTGTGCCACCAATTTTATCACGGGCACTATGCACCGGTCTCTTCAACTACAGTTTCTCTGTGGGTCCGTGCAGAGAGGACACTTTGCATGTACTTTGTATATGCAGCACATGCTTCAGTGGTCTGGGAGTGTTTATAGTCCTGTGAGTTTAACACCTCATGACTGAGAGCTGTCCTTCATGACAACAGAACCCACAACAACCATGACTCTGATCACCATCTTCATCTGGACTCTAGCTGTCTACATACAGGGTAAGAGACTTCTGTCATGTAGGAGATAAAGAATTTTATCAATTTCAGTATTACCTCTAATGTGAACTGTTTTTTGCAATGTGTATGCTTTGTATTATCAATATATAACCTTAATATTTATTTTTCCTTTCATGTTCTCTTTTCACACCCAGAGTCCAGAGGACAGATCACTGTGACTCAGACTCCTGCAGTGAAAGCTGTTCTCCCAGGACAGACCGTCTCTCTGCAGTGTAAAACCAGCAGTGATGTGTATCAAGCAGGAACCTCTATTCCCCGTCTAGCCTGGTACCTCCAGAGACCTGGAGAAGCTCCTAAACTCCTCATTTACGACGCTAAAACACTTCAATCTGGGACTTCATCTAGATTCAGTGGTACAGGATCACATAGGGACTTCACTCTGACCATCAGTGGAGTCCAGGCTGAAGATGCAGGAGATTACTATTGTCAGAGTTACCACAGTGGTAACGTGTTCACACAGTGATACAGAGCCGTACAAATACCTCCCTCAGTCAGACTGCACAGTGACTGCACTGCTACAGCTGGGACCTACTGCAGGTGCTGAGAGGGAAGAGACAGTGAACTGGAACACTGGTCAGTAGAGGAGGTCTCATGAAACATCAAATCACATACTGTACACATCGCTCTGTCTCTCCCTGAAAACAAAGATGATGATGTCGATAATTGTAATGATAATGGTGATAGTCATCATAATCAACATGATATTAATGTACATTCCGTGATTGTCAGGGGTTTCATCACATCACAGTTGATCTTTACTGACCTGTGATCTCCAAGGGTTTTTCTAAATGTAGTATCCAGCTGAGAGTGGTAAACATTCACGAATGTACTAAATGCACACTTTCTCAATTCAGAGTAATAAGTGGAAACTATTTGCCTTGTCTGTATAAGACACAGCTCCAAACCCAGACTTCAAAACAAACTCCCTACAGTCCATCAAAGTGAAGAATGATCCTAATCCTTATCAGCAGATGACTAGTCCGACAGGATGCACTGCAGGGAGTCTAGTCACTATTATTCACTCACGGTAGCATCAGACCGTTAGTCCAGAGGACAGATCACTGTGACTCAGACTCCTGCAGTGAAAGCTGTTCTCCCAGGACAGACCGTCTCTCTGCAGTGTAAAACCAGTAGTGATGTAGTTGGTGCAGGAGGCTCTATTCCCCGTCTAGCCTGGTACCTCCAGAGACCTGGAGAAGCTCCTAAACTCCTCATTTACGACGCTAAAACACTTCAATCTGGGACTTCATCTAGATTCAGTGGTACAGGATCACATAGGGACTTCACTCTGACCATCAGTGGAGTCCAGGCTGAAGATGCAGGAGATTACTACTGTCAGAGTTTACACTAATCAAATCAAATTTATTTGTATAGCCCTTTTTACACGCAAGCATGTCACAGAGGGCTTCACATATGCCCATAGAACTGCCCCTCAACCAACCTAAACCCTCAAGGAAGACAAGGAAAAACTCCCAAAAAACTCTCAACAGGAGAAAAAAAATGGAAGAAACCTTGGGAGGAGCAATTCAGAGAGGGATCCCCTCCTCCAGAGACGGTTGGTGAGAGAGAGGAGCAGAACACAGACTAAACATAGTCATACAGTGTCGATGGGTTTTTAAAACACCAATATCCATTGTTCAACTTTATAGATGTAGGACAGGACCGGGAGACTCGCAACCAGGTCCAGTGTTGGCTGACCGACGACCAGGCAGGTGCTGACAACTCAAAACCCCCACACCACAAGGGATGTGTGTGGGGGGGGGGACAGAGAGAGGAGAGCAGGGATTAGAGAATGCCAGGAGCAGCTAACAGTTACAGTCATAATAGAATGAGATCCCCACTGGTCAAGTGTGGACTGGTGCAGCAATTTAACAGAGCAAAAAAGGGGAATTTGATGCAACCCCACACACCAAGACAGCGACAGCCCCCCTCATTTGGAACATGAAATCTGTTCCAGGGGAAGGGAACTCTAAAATAAGTTATACTTATAGAATAAGGATGGAAGCAACCCGTCCCCCGTTGCCTCCAACTAGTAACATACTTACCTTTAACAGTCGTAGAATTGACTAAACAATAACGTTTTTAACCTAATTTTAAATGTCGAAACAGTATCAGACTCCTTAATTGAGACGGGTAATTTGTTCCAGAGAAGAGGTGCTCTATATGAGAACGCCCTACCTCCAGATCTTTTTTTCTTAATTTTGGGAACCACCAGATAGCCGGCATCTTGAGATCTAAGTGTCCTTGCGGGGCAATAGGGTGCAAGGAGACCGGAGAGGTACAGTGGTGCCAATCCAAGCAGAGATTTGTAGGTTAGTAGTAGAACTTTGAAGTCAGCTCTGGCTTGGATAGGGAGCCATTGTAGAGAGACAAGAGTAGATGTTATGTGATCAAACTTTCTTGATCTGGTCAATAGTCTAGCAGCAGCATTTTGCACCCGCTGTAAAATTTTTAGGTGGGTAATTGGGAGGCCAGAGAACAACACATTGCAATAGTCCAATCGGGACGTAACAAATGCATGTATTAGTTTTTCGGCATCATCCTTTGAGAGAAATTTTCGTATTTTGGCAATATTACGTAGATGGATAACAGAGGGCCTAGAACTGAACCCTGTGGTACTCCGTATTTTAAAGTGGAGCTCCTGGATGAGCAGCCATCATAGTGGACATATTGTGATTTATCAGATAGATACGATCTAAACCACTGAAGTGACGTACCAGAAATCCCAACATAGTTCTCCATACGTTCCAAGAGAATCTCATGATCCACCGTGTCAAAAGCTGCACTAAGGTCTAGAAGAACCAGGACAGAGATAGAACCCGCGTCAAAGGCTAACATTGACTCATCATCATTGACTACCTTGACTAATGCAGTTTCAGTGCTGTGGTGGAGACGAAATCCAGACTGGAGAGGTTCATAAAGCTGATTTGAGGAGAGGTGCTCAGTGAGCTGTTGTGCCACAGCCTTCTCTAAAATTTTGGAGAGAAATGGCAAATGACTCTACTCTAACAGTGTGTACATGTTCACACAGTGATACAGAGCCGTACAAAAAACTCCCTCGATCAGACTGCACAGTGACTGCACTGCTACAGCTGAGACCTACTGCAGGTGCTGAGAGGGAAGAGAAAGTGACATGGAACACTGACTGGCCTTTGTCACACTGAGCTGAATATATCAGTGGTGTTCATTGTAATATTTGTGTAAATAACCAGGCAGGAGACGGGAGTACGGTTTGTGTCGTTTAGTCAAACCCCAAAACCCCGTGAACACTACTTCTTCTTCCTCAATAATAATCTGATGCTTGTTTATCTCAGAGTGTGCAGGTGACATCCTGATGACCCAGAGTTCTGCAGCGGTGTCAGTCTAGCCTGGAGATCCTGCCACTCTCAGCTGCAAAGCCAGCAGTAACATCAATGATGACCTAGCCTGGTACCATCACAAACCTGGACAAGCTCCCAAATCAGCTTTAATGAGGCCTTTATATCAGGCAGGTATCATTATATCAACGTCCAGGCTGAAGATGCGAGAAATTACTACTGTAGCTTTCCCGTTCACACAGTGAAATACATCCATACAAAAACCTCCCCAACCCTTGAGGAATCACTACTGTCTCCTCACTGTCTCATGTCTCAAGCCTCAAGTCATTTAAATAGAACTAAGTCATGTAGCGGACCGTACATTGTACAGGATGAGGGAGAGGTGAACAGAGCAATGCAGACTCCAAATTGCAAAAAATAAATAGCTTTATTAAGGTACAAGAGATAGTGCTGTCCGTATAAAAGTCCTGACCCCTAACCATCCAGCCCAACTAGACACACCTTATTAAAATAAACCCTAACACCAACCCCAACTATCACAGTCCAGAGTTAATATGACTCTTCACTTCTGTGGTTTCCCTACCAACAATGAGGGCAGGGGAAATGTGGTGACCACTGAACTGGGGGAAGAGGGAGGTCGAGAAGTGAGGCGTGAGTTAGGAGCAGTGTTCCGATTAAAGCATCAAATACCCTTTTGTCTGCTAAACTGCTGCACTAAATGAATATGTTTTGGCTACCCGCAATGTTTGGGGCTATCTCGTTGTTATGATCAGTGACCTATGATGCACTTTTGTAAAGCTCTCTCTTGGAAGTCGCTTTGGATAAAAGCGTCTGCTAAATGCATAAATGTAAATGTAATGTAAATGTATTAGGTGTTGTAACATAACACTGCTGTACTATATTACTGCTTAGCAACAGTATAGTAACTAATATAAACAGATGTAGTTAACAGATATTACATTCATATGTCAACTCACCCAATCTCATGTCACAGCAGTCCTGAAAACATTTAGGCTCATAACGTTTAGATATGAAATGACTTATACAAGAACAAAACATTATCTTTTTATATCTTTTTTGAAACATGTCTCCACTGACTCTCTCATTCAGACTTAGTGTTCATCAGAGACTGTTATACATTCATCAGGCTGGTCGACATCCCTGATACTGAATAATTACTGGACAGTAATTTAAGAAGTGTAACCTGTTTTAACAATACCACAATCATCCTAGTCAGCCTTCCTAATTATCATCATCATCTTCATCCCCATCACGATCAACTACCTTTCTACCTCTGTCATCTGTCTCACTGAAACCTAATATCTGACATCACCATACATTTCTCTTCTGTCATCAAGTTTTCTACATCAGATCACAGTTCCTGTCAGAACTCTGACAGGAACTCAGACAGACTTGAGAGGAAGTCACCACTTCCATTCCTGTGTTACATTCATCTCAGACAGGAGTTAGATGACTCACAAGCCCCCCCTCCTCTCCCCCCATATTAATGAAACCAGCCCCCCTCACACCTGGCCCAGTCTAGGGTATTTTAGACTCAACTGTTCAACTGTACATTGGAGCTGTGGGAGTGAAACTGAGATTTGCATAGTCAGGGTGGCTGGTTCTGCTACTCCCAGAAAAGAGCAGCACTCTCACCAGATGCTCACCTGGCCCCAGGGGATTAAGAAAGATTATCACTTAATTATAAGATTATAAGGGTCCTACAGATTATGGACCCTTTGTATCACAGCAGAATTAATTAATGTCTTTAAAAAATTTAATCAAACGTTATTCAGACTGAATCAGATTTGGTTGAGTCTGTCCATACTGTGTGAACACCACAATCTCATGTTATCATGGTGGTAAAATGTAAGCTCTCCTGTAAAGCTATATGTTTTGTCATGATGACAGGTAAATATTAGTGATAATATATTGGATGGATATATCTACATTCAGTTACAGTTTTAGTTTCAGTGAAACAGTAATGGTTGATAATCTATCATTCTTTTTTATTACTGTCATTATTTGACAACAATAGTGTGTTGTAATGAGATATTTTCAATGTACAATCCTATTTTTGGATTACTGCAATCAATATTTGTATGAATAAAGTCATGAAAAAATTCAGCAGTTTCAAGTTCAACAAGAAATCTTTATTGTCCAATAAAATAACAACATTCCAGCATCAAAGCAAAGCCAACTAACAGAGTGAATAGTGACCAAAAGCAGAACACGTCAACTTTAGCACTGATAACACCTCAGTCTACAAACAGCAGCGACAAGTGGACTCTAACAAAGCTCCCTGTTAGTCTGCATGTGAGCCATCAGGAGGACAGAGAATGGCTGAGCACAGAACAGAGTCCCAGGAGAGGAAGCAGCCCCTCTCCACAGGGCTGTGTGAGCCTGGGGCTACTCAGAACACTGCTCTCTCTTCAGGGTGTGAGTGACCGTAGGCTGGGAGCTCTGGTGGGCCTCACAGGTCACCTCCAGCACCTTGGCCCACTCCTGGGCAGTGAGAGTCAGGGTGCTGCTCCAGCTGTACTGGCCGTCCTTCTCCAGGAGCCCCCTGCTGGCCTCCTGGCCCTTCTTGCTGCTCCCGTCCACCTTCCAGCTGAGTGTCCAGTCTGAGGGGAAGCCCTTGTTGGCCAGACACATCAGCGTGGCCGTACTCTTACTGGACAGTTCCTCACTGGAGGGGGGCAGCACCGTCAGGGTGGGGGCACGGTTGCCTGGAGACAAACACAATACGTCAGATTCCACAACTACACAGCAGTTTAAGAGATTGTCTTTGATGGCAGAGATGGACTTCTGCTATTTCAACCAACGACTCGAACCTTAGGATCAGTTTGAAAACATCAATAAGTTTTCATAGTGTCATCAAACCGATTAATGCAATTTAATACATGAACATGAGTTAGTATATTGATATATTAGGAAACAAATGAAGGTGTTCTTTCAGGAAATTACAATGTCATTTCAGGTATAGGATATAATAAATTGAGCCTGGCAAAATGTCTAAATCTACAGTGTATTTCATGAATTGACAAAATAGATATTAACATAAGTATAGATATCAAAATGAAAGGGCTTACATAACCAACAACCACATGTCAAATCGTGTTAAATGATGAGAAAATCCACCCATGAACAAACGGCTCTAACATAAAGCAAGAACACAAGAAACTTTGTGATCAAGCTATTTTAAAGGATTCAATAGAAAGTAGATCAATGAAGAAGAAAAAAAAGTATGATCTCTAAGGTTGGAATGGTCTAACCATACTGGTTTCAATAAAATAAAATACTAAATAGAAGTGAACACTGAAAAAAAAAAAATCTCTCGACATTTCTATAAAAAAGCAGACACTCAAAAAGTTACATCCATTTAAGTCAAGTTTTTCACTTACTTCCAACATCCAGTCTGGTACCGCCACCAAATGTGTACCACAGTGATACAATCCCTATCACTGCCCGTACAAAAACCTCCCTCCTTTGCTGCTGAATTCACAGCTTCATTAGACTTTAGTTAAGTTGTTTAAAAAGCAAGAATACTTCCTGAGTGATCCCTTTTAATAGCTACTTTAGTGAATAATGAAAAAACCTTTGAGTTTAACATTTATTTTCCATGAAAAATTCTGAAACGCAATGATTCAGAATTTTCATAATTGTTGAAAAAAAAAATATTCGGAGAAGTGCCAGTTGATGTAAAGATCTATTAACACAAACAAAGAGAATATTCAATCGTTTTCAGATACTTACTTCCAACATCCAGTCTGGTGCCTCCACCAAAAGTCCACCACAGTGATTGACTCTGGTTAAGTCGCCGTACAAAAACCTCTGTGTGTTGTGATGCTGCAGCTTTACCAGAGCACACAGCTGCTGTCTGCTTTAACCTGGACTCACAAAACACTGCACTGTACTACAGCATACTACACTATCCTGCACTACACTCTCTTCAACAGCAGCTGAGGTTCTGTCTCCAACATCATGTGAGTTGGGTCCTTCTTGTAATCCTATTCCATGTTTCAGGACCTACTCTGGTGAACCTCTCATGTGTCGTCCTCATCAGAGTCCATGACAACAGAAGAGCCAGTCTCCAGCCTTTGATACAGTGTTAGTATTCCTCCATATTGTCCACAGGCTAGAGAGCAGCTGGGACAGTGATCAATGTTGTATATTCCTTTATTCTACATGCTGATCCCAGACTTAACAGTAGAGGTGAAGTCACAGAGGACAGACTCCACTAGCAGAGAATCCCAGCAGCGATAGTTGACACAAGTGTTCACTGACTGATTTGAGGAACTTAGTCCAAGCATGAGTGAACAGGCTGCTGATAGCATACATCACCACATGAGGAAGATGAACTCTGCTTATAGTCTTGTCAGAATGACAGAAATGTCAACAATATTTTAGGCAGAAGGTTATTGACATCCTGAATGTGAGGATGCTGTTCCTCGACTACTAGTACTCCGAAGGCTATGGGTGCTGAAAACAATTCACCGCCAGAAGAGTAGGTGGCGCTGCAATGCGATGCTAGCTAGGTTATGGAAAAGTCGGAGCAAATTTACAAATGAGCCGTTTCATCAATAAATAAGCACATTTTCAGCAACTACACTGCCCATTTCTCGTCACATTTTAATTCAGATGCTGATTTACATGTACTGTTTAGCTGAAATATGAATTGTAAAAACTTGCAATGGCGGTCAAAGGATTCTGTTCGTCTTGTTGGTCACGGCAACCCCGCCCCCGCCCCTGACGCAAGCGGTTCTTAATACGGACCAATCACAGCCAAGGGGTATCCGTAAAATGACGGACGGACGGACGGATAGTCAGGAAAATCAGGAGGTGCACGTTGATGAAGAAAGTGTTTTGTCCGTCTCTTCATAAACGGAGTGACTAAGTTCAGTTGAGTTCTGGATTTTAATAAGTATTATCAATCTGCAGATTGGGAGAGAAAACCAGACCTCTGACAATAAATGACAACACAACACCAGGCTTAGGTCTCAATCATGTCTCTCTCAGCTCTGAAAGCCGGAGGACCATCTTTTATTGGGCACAGGAATGTAAACATAGATAGTGACAGTCAGTCAGTAATGACGTTACAACAGTCTCAGAGGAAGATATTCACAGCTCCCAACACATGACCACTCAGACTAGAGAGATCATAATTGGCGCTCACCTTGTAGTCATAGGACGTTTACCCAGTACCCAGTATCCCTGACACATAGACACAATCTACTCTTATTAATAGCAAGTATGAGAACATACTAACTAGTATCCAATGACTAGTTATATTGATTAGTGAATAATGTAAGCACACCGGAAATCGCAATTTCTTCCACAACGTAGAGCTCTCCGAGGGGCTCTCCGAGGGCGTTCCACATCGGAGAGGGCGTTCCCTGTGTCCGAGTAGTATAACTCGGCCTTAAGTCGCTTTGGATAAGAGCGTCTGCTAAATGACTAAATGTAAATGTGGAATATAGGAGGCGGCAGGAGGAGGAGCACGCACCCCTTCACATCAATGGATCCGAAGTGGAAAAGGTCAGCTGCTTCAGGTTCCTCGGGGTGAACATCAGCAATTATCTCACCTGGTCTGCTCACACGGACAAGGTGGTCAAAGCAGCCCAGAAACGCCTCTTCTTCTTGAGGAGACTGAAGAAGTTTGGCATGGACTCAGTCATCCTCACTAACTTTTACAGATTCACTATAGAGAGCATACTGACTGGTTGCATCACAGTGTGGTATGGGAGCTGCACAGACAGGGGCCGCAAGGTCCTACGTAGTGTGGTCCGGTCTGCTGAGTTCATCATCGGCAGGAAGCTCCCAGCCCTACAGGACACCTACCACATACGATGCCTCACGAAAGCTGCCAGGATTCTAAGAGACTGTTACCACCCATCCTTCAGTGTTTTTACCCCGTTGCCTTCTGGCAGGCGATACCGCAGCATTTGGTCTCGCACACGCAGACTGGACAACAGTTTCTTTCCAAGGGCCATCAGGCTTCTGAATGGACATTGATATGGACATTGATACACTTCTCACTAGTCACTTTACATACTGTCACTTTCAGCTACTGGTTGCACTATCAGCAATATTGCACTAATTGTGCTTCACGTGTCTTAGGTTAGTATAGGTTTATAAGGTTAGTATAGGTTATTATGTGTATTAGAGGTTTAGTATACTGTATTGAATATTGTATATTATTTGTATATTTAACAAACTATGTTTTGTGTAATTACCGTATTTTCAGAAGAAAACATATATAAATCACACTGGACTATAAGTTGCATTTATTTAGAAATGTATTTCACAAAATCCAAGACCAAGAACAGACATTTAATCTGGAAAGGCAAGTTATTCAACTACACAATAGCACACAGAACAACAGTATGAATAGGTGTCTGTTATGTTAACGTAACACATTAACAGTTATTCAGCTACAGCCAGCGAGTCCAACAAAGTACCGGTAAGCTAGTTCACCAAGCTCCCGATCTCATTCCACATCACTGAATCCATTGAATGCGGCTGTAGACGGTAATGTGTATTCGTTGGTTCATGTCAGTCAGTATGAATTAACATTTAAAAACATAAATATATATAAATTATATATATTTTGATATATAAGTCGCACCTGACTATAAGTCGCAGGACCAGCCAAACTATGAAAAACAGTGTGACTTATAGTCCGGAAAATACGGTATATGTTATGTTATGCCAGGTTGCTTTGCGTTGTCTTGTCCTAAGAATTACAGTGCCCAGTCTGACCTTGTGTTGTTCTGTGCATCTGACAATAAAAGACTTGAACTTGAACTTGAATGTCTGACTGTCTTTCAACTTCTCAACACATTTAGGAATGATCCACTTACAATACATTAGACATGAATCACAAAGCACTCTTTGTATTCTTATTCAAAGATATTAATTTGTACAAATGTTTTCATGGTTACATATAGACATACTTAACACTATTGAGGAGAAGGACATAATTATGTTCAGATCTCCAGGGAACATGCCCAGTAACTGAAATAGATACTGGACTTATTTGCATACTGAATGTATGAGTTTCAGTAGTCTGGGAGTGTTTATATGTGAGTTCAACGCATATAAACACTGAAGGATGTGTGCTCAGACCCCTGCTCTTCACCCTGCTGACACATGACTGCATGCTGAGGTACAGCACCAAACACCTCATCAAGTTTGAAGATGACACAACTGTAGTGGGACTCATCAGCAACAACTACGAGACAAACTATAGGAAGGAGGCGAGCCTACTGGCCAAGTGATGTAAGAATAACAACCTCTCTCTTTATGTGGAAAAAACGAAGGAGATGGTCATAAACTTCAGTAGAGGTCCCACCAAGCACCCACCACTGATCATCAACTGCGCTGCTGTCGAAAGGGTCCTGTTGAGCCTCCTGCCATCTGGGAGAATGTACCGGAGCCTCCAGGCCAGCTCCACCTGACCGCTGAACAGATTCACACATCAGGTTGTGAGGATGCTGAATGATTTGATAAATATCCAAATGGCCCTTGGCAGAAAAAAGGTTTCAATAGTGGAATCTGAAAAATACTTGTTCTACATTCATTTGTGGAGTGTGGTATAAGGAGTTTTTGAGACATTGATTGAATGATTTAAAGGAGAACAGCTTTCACTGCAGGAGTCTGAGTTACAGTGTTATGGACCCACTCATACACTGAAGTACCCATACTGACCACTAGAGAGAGACATACTGTGATTTTTGAGACATCAAGCCTCAGTTCACACATCTCTTCAACTACAGTTTCTCCGTGGGTCCAAAAACGTTTGTCTGTACAGAGAGGACACTTTGCATAGGCAGCACATGCTTCAGTGGTCTGGGAGTGTTTATAGTCCTGTGAGTTTAACACCTCATGACTGAGAGCTGTCCTTCATGACAACAGAACCCACAACAACCATGACTCTGATCACCATCTTCATCTGGACTCTAGCTGTCTACATACAGGGTAAGAGACTTCTGTCATGTAGGAGATAAAGAATTTTATCAATTTCAGTATTACCTCTAATGTGAACTGTTTTTTGCAATGTGTATGCTTTGTATTATCAATATATAACCTTAATATTTATTTTTCCTTTCATCTTCTCTTTTCACACCCAGAGTCCAGAGGACAGATCACTGTGACTCAGACTCCTGCAGTGAAAGCTGTTCTCCCAGGACAGACCGTCTCTCTGCAGTGTAAAACCAGCAGTGATGTGTATCAAGCAGGAACCTCTAATCCCTTTCTAGCCTGGTACCTCCAGAGACCTGGAGAAGCTCCTAAACTCCTCATTTACTACGCTACAAGACTTCAGTCTGGGACTCCATCTAGATTCAGTGGTACAGGATCACATAGTGACTTCACTCTGACCATCAGTGGAGTCCAGGCTGAAGATGCAGCAGATTACTACTGTCAGAGTTTCCACTACCCTAACAGTGTGTACATGTTCACACAGTGATACAGAGCCGTACAAAAACCTCCCTCGATCAGACTGCACAGGGACTGCACTGCTACAGCTGAGACCTACTGCAGGTGCTGAGAGGGAAGAGAAAGTGACATGGAACACTGACTGGCCTTTGTCACACTGAGCTGAATATATCAGTGGTGTTCATTGTAATATTTGTGTAAATAACCAGGCAGGAGACGGGAGTACGGTTTGTGTCGTTTAGTCAAACCACAAAACCCCGTGAACACTACTTCTTCTTCCTCAATAATAATCTGATGCTTGTTCATCTCAGAGTGTGCAGGTGACATCCTGATGACCCAGAGTTCTGCAGCGGTGTCAGTCTAGCCTGGAGATCCTGCCACTCTCAGCTGCAAAGCCAGCAGTAACATCAATGATGACCTAGCCTGGTACCATCACAAACCTGGACAAGCTCCCAAATCAGCTTTAATGAGGCCTTTATATCAGGCAGGTATCATTATATCAACGTCCAGGCTGAAGATGCAATAAATTACTACTGTCAGCAGATTACTACTGTAGCTTTCGCGTTCACACAGTGAAATACATCCATACAAAAACCTCCCCAACCCTTGAGGAATCACTACTGTCTCCTCACTGTCTCATGTCTCAAGCCTCAAGTCATTTAAATAGAACTAAGTCATGTAGCGAACCGTACATTGTACAGGATGAGGGAGAGGTGAACAGAGCAATGCAGACTCCAAATTGCAAAAAATGAATAGCTTTATTAAGGTACAAGAGATAGTGCTGTCCATATAAAAGTCCTGACACCTAACCATCCAGCCCAACTAAACACACCTTATTAAAATAGACCCTAACACCAACCCCAACTATCATAGTCCAGAGTTAATATGACTCCTCACTTCTGTGGTTTCCCTACCAACAATGAGGGCAGGGGAAATGTGGTGACCACTGAACTGGGGGGAAGAGGGAGGTCGAGAAGTGAGGCGTGAGTTAGGAGCAGTGTTCCGATTAAAGCATCAAATACCCTTTTGTCTGCTAAACTGCTGCACTAAATGAATATGTTTTGGCTACCCACAATGTTTGGGGCTATCTCGTTGTTATGATCAGTGACCTATGATGCACTTTTGTAAAGCTCTCTCTTGGAAGTCGCTTTGGATAAAAGCGTCTGCTAAATGCATAAATGTAAATGTAATGTAAATGTATTAGGTGTTGTAACACAACACTGCTGTGCTACATTACTGCTTAGCAACAGTATAGTAACTAATATAAACAGATGTAGTTAACAGATATTACATTCATATGTCAACTCACCCAGTCTCATGTCACAGCAGTCCTGAAAACGTTTAGGCTCATAATGTTTAGATATGAAATGACTTATAGAAGAACAAAACATTATCTTTATATATCTTTTTTAAAACATGTCTCCACTGACTCTCTCATTCAGACTTAGTGTTCATCAGAGACTGTTATACATTCATCAGGCTGGTCGACATCCCTGATACTGAATAATTACTGGACAGTAATTTAACCCTTGTGTTATCTTCGGGTCATTCTGTCCCATCAGTCATTGTGACCCACCGTCGTATTGCGACAAATTTACCGCATACAAAAACAAAGTGAAGCATTTTCTTTTAACCGTTGGGCTGTCTCAGCCCCCCCACATTGCGAAGGTTAAAAGAAAATTATTTTTATTTGTTTTTGTATTGGGTACAATTGGGTAAACACAACGATGGTTCGTTATGAACCTTTGGGTCATGTGACCCGAAGGCAGCACAAGGTTTAAGAAGTGTAACCTGTTTTAAAAATACCACAATCATCCTAGTCAGCCTTCCTAATTATCATCTTCATCCCCATCACGATCAACTACCTTTTTACCTCTGTCATCTGTGTCACTGAAACCTAATATCTGACATCACCATACACTTCACTTCTGTCATCACGTTTTATACATCAGATCACAGTTCCTGTCAGAACTCTGACAGGAAGACTTGAGAGGAAGTCACCACTTCCATTCCTGTGTTACATTCATCTCAAACAGGAGTTAGATGACTCACAAGCCCCCCCTCCTCTCCCCCCATATTAATAAAACCAGCCCCCCTCACACCTGGCCCAGGCCGGGGTATTTTAGACTCAACTGTTCAACTGTACATTGGAGCTGTGGGAGTGAAACTGAGATTTGCATAGTCAGGGTGGCTGGTTCTGCTACTCCCAGAAAAGAGCAGCACTCTCACCAGATGCTCACATGGCCCCAGGGGATTAAGAAAGATTATCACTTAATTATAAGATTATAAGGGTCCTACAGATTAAGGACCCTTTGTATCACAGCAGAAGGAATTAATGTCTTTAATAAATGAAATCAAACGTTATTCAGACTGAATCTGATTTGGTTGAGTCTGTCCATACTGTGTGAACACCACAATCTCATGTTATCATGGTGGTAAAATGTAAGCTCTCCTGTAAAGCTATATGTTTTGTCATGATGACAGGTAAAATATAAGTGATAATATATTGGATGGATATATCTACATTCAGTTACAGTTGTAGTTTCAGTGAAACAGTAATGGTTGATAATCTATCATTCTTTTTTATTACTTTCGTTATCTGACAACAATAGTTTGTTGTAAAGAGATCTTTTCAATGTACAATCCTATTTTTGGATTACTGCAATCAATATTCGTGTGAATTAAGTCAAAATTCAGCAGTTTCAAGTTCAACAAGAAATCTTTATTGTCAAATAAAATAACAACATTCCAGCATCAAAGCAAAGCCAACTAACAGAGTGAATAGTGACCAAAAGCAGAACACGTCAACTTTAACACTGATAACACCTCAGTCTACAAACAGCAGCGACAAGTGGACTCTAACAAAGCTCCCTGTTAGTCTGCATGTGAGCCATCAGGAGGACAGAGAATGGCTGAGCACAGAACAGAGTCCCAGGAGAGGAAGCAGCCCCTCTCCACAGGGCTGTGTGAGCCTGGGGCTACTCAGAACACTGCTCTCTCTTCAGGGTGTGAGTGACCGTAGGCTGGGAGCTCTGGTGGGCCTCACAGGTCACCTCCAGCACCTTGGCCCACTCCTGGGCAGTGAGAGTCAGGGTGCTGCTCCAGCTGTACTGGCCGTCCTTCTCCAGGAGCCCCCTGCTGGCCTCCTGGCCCTTCTTGCTGCTCCCGTCCACCTTCCAGCTGAGTGTCCAGTCTGAGGGGAAGCCCTTGTTGGCCAGACACATCAGCGTGGCCGTACTCTTACTGGACAGTTCCTCACTGGAGGGGGGCAGCACCGTCAGGGTGGGGGCACGGTTGCCTGGAGACAAACACAATACGTCAGATTCCACAACTACACAGCAGTTTAAGAGATTGTCTTTGATGGCAGAGATGGACTTCTGCTATTTCAACCAACGACTCGAACCTTAGGATCAGTTTGAAAACATCAATACGTTTTCATAGTGTATCAAATCGATTAATGCAATTTAATACATGAACATGAGTTAGTATATTGATATATTAGGAAACAAATGAAGGTGTTCTTTCAGGAAATTACAATGTCATTTCAGGTATAGGATATAATAAATTGAGCCTGGCAAAATTTCTAAATCTACAGTGTATTTCATGAATTGACAAAATAGATATTAACATAAGTATAGATATCAAAATGAAAGGGCTTACATAACCAAAAACCACGTCAAATCGTGTTAAATGATGAGAAAATCCACCCATGAACAAACGGCTTTAACATAAAGCAAGAACACAAGAAACTTTGTGATCAAGCTGTCTTAAAGGATTCAATAGAAAGTAGATCAATGAAGAAAAAAAAAAGTATGATCTCTAAGGTTGGAATGGTCTAACCATACTGGTTTCAATAAAATAAAATACTAAATAGAAGTGAACACTGAAAAAAAAAAATTCTCGACATTTCTATAAAAAAGCAGACACTCAAAAAGTTACATCCATTTAAGTCAAGTTTTTCACTTACTTCCAACATCCAGTCTGGTACCGCCACCAAATGTGTACCACAGTGATACAATCCCTATCACTGCCCGTACAAAAACCTCCCTCCTATTGCTGCTGAATTCACAGCTTCTTTAGACTTTAGTTAAGTTGTTTAAAAAGCAAGAATACTTCCTGAGTGATCCCTTTTAATAGCTACTTTAGTGAATAATGAAAAAACCTTTGAGTTTCACATTTATTTTCTATAAAAAATTCTGAAACGCAATGATTCTGAATTTTCATAATTGTTGAAAAAGAAATATTCGGAGAAGTGCCAGTTGATGTAAAGATCTATTAACACAAACAAAGAGAATATTCAATCGTTTTCAGATACTTACTTCCAACATCCAGTCTGGTGCCTCCACCAAAAGTCCACCACAGTGATTGACTCTGGTTAAGTCGCCGTACAAAAACCTCTGTGTGTTGTGATGCTGCAGCTCTACCAGAGCACACAGCTGCTGTCTGCTACAACCTGGACTCACAAAACACTGCACTGTAGTACAGCATACTACACAATCCTGCACTACACTCTACACCGGCTACACTCTCTTCAACAGCAGCCGAGGTTCTGTCTCCAACATCATGTGAGTTGGGTCCTTCTTGTATTCCTATTTCATTTTTCAGGACCTACTCTGGTGAACCTCTCATGTGTCGTTCTCATCAGAGTCCATGACAACAGAAGAGCCAGTCTCCAGCCTTTGATCCACTGTTAGTATTCCTCCATATTGTCCACAGGCTAGAGAGCAGCTGGGACAGTGATCCATGTAGTATATTCCTTTATTCTACATGCTGATCCCAGACTTAACAGTAGAGGTGAAGTCACAGAGGACAGACTCCACTAGCAGAGAATCCCAGCAGCTGTAGTTGACACAAGTGTTCACTGACTCATTTGAGGAACTTAGTCCAAGCATGAGTGAACAGGCTGCTGATAGCATACATCACCACATGAGGAAGATGAACTCTGCTGATGGTCTTGTCAGAATGACCAAGAAATATTCATGTACACAGGTTATTAGGTACAGTTTCCATACAATACTTCCTTTAGGGTACAGCACTAGACATCAAGTTTCTACATAGAATGCTACAGTGTCCTTCTATCCTTGAAAGGGTGTACCATGTTTGGCAATCACACTGGGACCCGTATGTGTAGCGCAACCAGATCACAGGAGATGGACAAAGGAAGTCAGGTTTGCACGGCTGTGCATTAATACATAACTAAAAAAGTAAAAGGTTCAAGTGGTTTTTATTGGCATTTCAAATTCCATGTCCATGACAACAGAAGAGCCAGTGTCCAGCATTAGATCCATTGTTAGTATTCCTCCATATTTTCCACAGGCTAGAGAGCAGCTGGGACAGTGATCCATGTAGTATATTCCTTTATTCTTACAAAGCACTCTTTGTATTCTTATTCAAAGATATGAATTTGTGCAAATGTTTTCATGGTTGTATTTAATATCCATATAGACATACTTAACACCATTAAGGAGAAGGATATAATGATGTTCAGATCTCATCCCCAGTAACTGAAATAGATACTGGACTTATTTGCATACTGAATGTATGAGCTTCAGTAGTCTGGGAGTGTTTATATGTGAGTACAACACTTGGTGACTCACTCTTCATATCATCAGAACCCACAACAAACATGACTTTGATTATCAGCATTGTGTGTGTCACGCCCCTGGCTGTGACGCTGTTTTCTGTTTCTCTTTGTGTGTGTGTGTGTGTGTGTGTGTGGGCGCGGAGTCTCCCGGGACAGACAACCATCCTCACCTGTGGCAGATCAGCAATCACCGATCTATGTAAAACCTGCTCACCATCCAGACTCTGCCAGATTGTTAACTCCGCTACAACATTAAATACTTACCTTTTTTGAACCTTCGCCTCACAAGTCCGTTTTAAAGGTCCGAACATTGCTGTACCGCAACAGAACAATATGGCCAAATGGACCAAACGGAGCGACACGCGCTTCGGACGGCGCTGTTCTCACAAGGAACCCGAGTGGGCCAGCATGAACAGGTTTTACGGGAGTTGATAGAAAAGCTCAATGGGCTCGCCGCTGACGTTACTCAGCTTGGCAGCCAAATGATCCACCTCACCGCTCAGGTGTCCACGCTGGCTGCACCACCATCGCCTTCCAGGGATCAACCTGAGGTCCCTGCACGGTCTTCGGACCAGCCCCTCACCGCAGGCGCTCGAGAGCCTCACATCCCGACTCCAGAGCGCTATGCGGGTGATCCTGGAGCCTGTGGCTGGTTTCTCCTCCAGTGCTCCTTTGTGTTTGATCAGCAACCCAACACCTATCATGCAGATAAGTCCCGTATTGCCTTTTTGTTAAGTTTACTCACTGGCAGAGCAGCTCAATGGGCTACAGCAGTTTGGGAGAGTAACTCTCCTGTGTGTGACTCCTATGCTGTTTTCACTTTGGAAATGAGGAAGGTATTTGATCACCCTCTTAAGGGCAAAGAAGCAGCTAAAAGGCTACTGACACTCACTCAAGGCTCGTCTCCCATCTGCCGGAGAGGAACCTATGCAGTTTGGTCAGACTCGTCTTACACTTGCCGAACGCCAACGTTGGCAAAGGTCCGGGCTGTGTCTTTACTGTGAACAAGCCGGACATTACACCAACACGTGCCCCATGCTGCCAAAAGAGATCCTGGTGAGCCACACTTTCTCTCTCCAGTCTTCACCCCCCCAAAGGCTCCAACTCCAGTGCACCGTTCTATGGTCACGTGAGTCCATTCCTCTTCTCGCATTAGTCGATTCAGGAGCAGATGACAACTTTATTGACTCCAGCATCGTCTCTCGGGCTAACGTCCCTGTGGAGCCCTTAGGTCGCCCTCATGATTTTAATGCTCTGAATGGAGAGAGATTAGCCAGAATCACTCACCTCACTGTTCCGCTGACTCTGGTGGTGTCTGGAAACCACAGGGAGGTCACCAAGTTCTTGGTCATTTCTTCACCACATGCCCCGGTGGTTTTGGGGCTTCCCTGGTTAAAGAGACACAACCCACACATTGACTGGACAGACAACAAGATTGTCAGCTGGAGCGAGTTCTGCCACTCCAGCTGTCTTCGGTCGGCCGTGATCTCTAGCAAACAAGCAGACACCCCGCCACCTAGTCCTCCTGATCTATCTGCTGTGCCCCCTGAATACCATGGTCTCGTGAGGTGTTCAACAAGCAGCGAACGCTGTCCCTGCCTCCTCACCGCCCTTATGATTGCGCCATTGAACTGTTTCCTGGTGCCCTGTTGCCTACCAGCCAACTGTACAAGATTTCCCGTCCTGAGAGAGAGGCAATGGAAGGTTACATTAAGGACTCCTTAGCAGCGGGGTTGATTCGTCCTTTCTCCTCACCTGTAGGGGCAGGATTCTTTTTTGTGGATAAGAAAGACAAGACACTGCGGCCCTGCATAGACTATCGAGGGTTAAAAGAGATCACTGTGAAGAACAAATACCCTCTTCCCCTCACTCCGCTTTTGCACCTCTCCCTCAAGCCACCATATTCACAAAACTGGATTTGAGGAACGCGTACCACCTGGTGCGCATCAGACAGGGCAATGAATGGAAGACTGCATTCAATACTCCACTAGGACATTTTGAGTACTTGGTGATGCCTTTTGTCCTTACAAACGCACCTGCTGTGTTCCAAGCCCTCGTAAATGACGTTCTCCGGGACATGCTGAACAAGTTTGTTTTCATTTACTTTGATGACATATTTATTTTTTCCAGGACTCTTCAAGATCACATACGGCATGTGACGTTAGTACTCCAGCGCCTCCTAGAGAACAAGCTTTTTGTCAAAGCCGAGAAGTGTGTTTTTCATACTGCTTGTGTTCACTTTCTGGGTTTTGTAATCGAGCAGGGGCAAGTGAAGGCAGATCCCGACAAGGTAAAAGCTGTGGCAGAATGGCCAAGGCCCGAAACCCGAAAACAGCTTCAGCGTTTCCTTGGGTTCGCCAACTTTTACAGGAGGTTTATCAAAGACTACAGCCGAAAGGCTGCCCCACTGACTCGCCTCACCTCCACCTTCCTTCCCTTTAAGTGGTCCAGAGAGGCTGAAGAGGCTTTTTCCATCCTAAAGGGACTGTTTACTTCTGCACCTGTGCTCTCTCACCCTAACCCTTCCAGGCAGTTTGTCGTCGAGGCCGATGCTTCAGACTCCGGTATGGGAGCAGTCCTGTCCCAGCGTTCACCTGAGGATCAGAAGCTACATCCATGCGCTTTTTTCTCGCGGCGGCTCTCTCCCGCTGAGGTAAACTATGATATAGGCAATCGTGAACATCTAGCAGTGGTACTGGCCTTGCAGGAATGGACACACTGGCTTGAAGGAGCAGAGCATCAGTTCATCGTCTGGACAGACCATAAGAACCTCTCCTACCTCCAATCAGCAAAGAGGTTGAACTCTCGACAGGCTAGATGGGCGCTGTTTCTGGGAAGGTTCCACTTCACCCTAACCTATCGCCCTGGACCCCGAAACGTTAAGCCGGACGCCTTGTCACGCCAATCCATGCCTGATGACCCAGAGTCCCAGCCTGGTTCCATTCAGCCCGCCACTTGGTTGACGTGGACGAGTCAAACGCCCTGTCCAAGAATGCCCCATCACCTTACCTGGTCGGTGCAGTACACTGGGAGATCGAGAGAGGTCCGCGAGGCTCAACTCAACCAACCCGACCTAGGCAGTGGTCCGCCTAATCGTTTGTTTGTCCCAGACTCAGTTCGAGCTCAGGTCCTCCAGTGGGGGCATAGTTCCAAACTTACCTGCCATCCTGGGTCCCACCGGACCCTTGTTTTCCTCAAGCAGAGATTCTGGTGGCCCTCTATGAGCCAAGATACTCGTTCTTTTGTTGCTGCCTGTTCTATCTGTGCCCGTAGCAAGTCCAACCATCAAGCTCCAGCGGGCCTCCTCAACCCTTTGCCTATCCCCAGGAGACCGTGGTCCAATGTTGATGTGGATTTTGTGACCGGGCTCCTGGTATCAGAGGGTAATACAACCATACTAACCGTTGTGGATCGTTTTTCAAAAGCTGTTCATTTCATTCCCATTCCCAAATTACCTACATCCAGCGAAACCGGCAAACTCTTGGTCCTTCATGTGTACAGGCTCCATGGCATTCCCACAGACATTGTGTTAGACAGAGGACCTCAGTTCACCTCTCAAGTTTGCTCAGTCAGCCTCTCATCTGGTTACCACCCCCAATCCAATGGTCAAACAGAGCGACCCAATCAAGACCTGGGATCCGCTCTACGTTGCGTCACGGCCCGCAACCCCTCTACGTGGAGCTCCAGTTGGCCCTGGATTGAGTACGCCCACAACTCTCTGGTTTCCTCTGCCACAGGTATGTCACCATTCATGGTGTCTTTGGGTTTTCAACCTCCCCTTTTCCCTGAACAAGAAGGAGACGTGGCTGTCCCATCAGTCCAGGCGCACTTGAGACGCTGTCGACGAGTGTGGAGAGCTGCTCGTGCCGCCCTCAAGCGCACAGCAGCCCGTAACCAGCAAATGGCAGACAGACATCGCAGGCCGTCCCCAGCTTACCAGCCTGGACAAAGGGTTTGGCTGTCGTCACGTGACCTTCCCCTTCAAGTGGACTCGAAGAAACAGGCACCTAAGTTTGTTGGCCCTTTTGTTGTTGATAGGGTCATAAACCCCTCTGTTTTTCGCCAAAAGTTACCTGCCTCCCTGAAGGTCCACGCATCTTTTCACGTTTCCCTCCTCAAGCCGGTTTCGGCTTGAAGAGCGTCACACCCCTGGCTTGAGGAGCGTCACGCCCCTGGCTGTGACACTGTTTTGTGTTTCTCTTTTACTTTGTGTTCTCCTCCCTCCCTTTCCCTGTGTGTGTGTGCATGGGCGGAGTCTCCCGGGACAGACAACCATCCTCACCTGTGGCAGATCAGCAATCACCGATCTATGTAAAACCTGCTCACCATCCAGACTCTGCCAGATTGTTAACTCCGCTACAACATTAAATACTTACCTTTTCTGAACCTTCGCCTCCCAAGTCCGTTTTAAAGGTCCGAACATTGCTGTAACGTAACAGTGTGGATCCTAACTCTTTTCATTCAGGGTAAGAAGTCAATGACAAATGCATGTCTTTTTCAAGTCAAAACATTTAAAATGTTGTCATGTTCAACATTGTGTTTAACATGCCTCTTGTCTCTTTTGCAGAGTGTAGAGGACAGATCACTGTGACTCAGACTCCTGCAGTGAAAGCTGTTCTCGCAGGACAGACAGTCTCTCTGCCGTGTAAAACCAACAGTAATGTCTTTGGAAACTGTCACAATGGTCAATCATCAGGTCACCAGTGTCTAGCGTGGTACCTCCAGAGACCTGGAGAACAACCCAGACTCCTGATCCACACTGTTAAAACCCTCCAGACTGGGACTCCATCTACATTTACATTTAGTCATTTAGCAGTCATTTATCCAGAGCGACTTACAGTAAGTACAGGGACATTCCCACCGATGCAAGTAGGGTGAAGTGCCTTGCCCAAGGACACAACGTCAGTTGGCGTGACCGGGAATCGAACTGGAAACCTTCGGATTACTATCCCTCACCGCTCAGCCACCATCACTCCCATCTAGATTCAGTGGTGGTGGATCTGGGAGTGACTTCACTCTGACCATCAGTGGAGTCCAGGCTGAAGATGCAGCAGATTACTACTGTCAGAGTTTACACTACCCTAACAGTGTCCATGTGTTCACACAGTGATACAGAGCCGTACAAAAGCCTCCCTCAGTCAGACTGCACAGTGACTGGGAATAGACAGTGACATGGAACACTGACTGGCCTTTGTAACACTGAGTTGAATACATGCTCATAATGTCAACCATCCCACCCTCATGTCAAAGCAGTCTTTAAGACACTTAAGCATGTTGAGTTGCACATACTATCAAATTACATATAAAAAAACTCAAAGTAATCTTAATTGATTGGTTTGAAACCTGTTCTCACTGACTGTGAGGCTGTTATACATTCAACAGGACACAGAGCAGAATATTATCATTGCTGTTATTACTGAACAACTGGTAACTCATACTGAATATGACACTGGAGAATAAAAGAGGTCAACTGTGACGTGACATACAAATTATTGTAAGTTAAAAAGAAATCACAATCGTAATCAGCCCTCATAATTGTCACAGTACCAACACTGACCACTAGAGAGTGACAGAGACTGTCATTATTGCGACACAGCGTCAAGCCTCAGTTCACACATCTCTTCAACTACAGTTTCTCTGTGGGTCCAAGAAAGTCTGTCTGTACAGAGAGGACACTTTGCATAGGCAGCACATGCTTCAGTGGTCTGGGAGTGTTTATAGTCCTGTGAGTTTAACACCTCCTGACTGAGAGCTGTCCTTCATGACAACAGAACCCACAACAACCATGACTCTGATCACCATCTTCATCTGGACTCTAGCTGTCTACATACAGGGTAAGAGAGATCTATGAAACACAATTTATTCAAACAGCTCAAACGACGGATGATTAAATGATGTCCTCCTGTTAATTGAGTTAAAATAGATGCTTTTGTATGGTAATAACATTCTCTTTTCACCCATAGAGTCCAGAGGACAGATCACTGTGACTCAGACTCCTGCAGTGAAAGCTGTTCTCCCAGAACAGACAGTCTCTCTGCAGTGTAAAACCAGCAGTGATGTGTATGGACATTGTTACAATGGTCAATCATGGGGTCACCAGTGTCTAGCGTGGTTCCTCCAGAAACCTGGAGAACAACCCAGACTCCTGATCCACACTGTTAAAACCCTCCAGACTGGGACTCCATCTAGATTCACTGGTACAGGATCACGTAGTGACTTCACTCTGACCATCAGCGGAGTCCAGGCTGAAGATGCAGGAGATTACTACTGTCAGAGTTTACACTACCCTAACAGTGTTCATGTGTTCACACAGTGATACAGAGCCGTACAAAAACCTCCCTCGATCAGACTGCACAGTGACTGCACTGCTACAGCTGAGACCTACTGCAGGTGCTGAGAGGGAAGAGAAAGTGACATGGAACACTGACTGGCCTTTGTCACACTGAGCTGAATATATCAGTGGTGTTCATTATAATATTTGTGTAAATAACCAGGCAGGAGACTCAGGTGGCTGAGCGGTTAGGGAATTGGGCTAGTAATCCGAAGGTTGCTGGTTTGATTCCTGGCCGTGAAAAATGACGTTGTGTCCTTGGGCAAGACACTTCACCCTACTTGCCTCGGGGGAATGTCCCTGTACTTACTGTAAGTCGCTGTGGATAAGAACGTCTGCTAAATGTAAATGTAGGAGACGGTTTGTGTCGTTTAGTCAAATCACAAAACCCTGTGAACACTACTTCTTCTTCCTCAATAATAATCTGATGCTTGTTCATCTCAGAGTGTGCAGGTGACATCCTGATGACCCAGAGTTCTGCAGCGGTGTCAGTCTCGCCTGGAGATCCTGCCACTCTCAGCTGCAAAGCCAGCAGTAACATCAATGATGACCTAGCCTGGTACCATCACAAACCTGGACAAGCTCCCAAATCAGCTTTAATGAGGCCTTTATATCAGGCAGGTATCATTATATCAACGTCCAGGCTGAAGATGCAAGAAATTACTACTGTCAGCAGATTACTACTGTAGCTTTCCCGTTCACACAGTGAAATACATCCATACAAAAACCTCCCTGTAATGGTGGAAATTCAAGTGGCACTGTGTAGATCTGAGTAGTCAAGAGATGTGGTTTTAATACAATGTATTTAGATTATACAATTACGTAATATTAAACAAAGCTTTGCTGATCAGTCATTACGAAGGAGGTGCAAGCCACAGGTCGTTCGCAAGAGTGATGAAGAACAACCCTAAAACCCTGCCTTATATAAACTTTAGATCAAATGGTTCTTCTGATGGTCAATCCATCAATGTAGCAAACTCTGTGATTGGTCAGCACTGCTCAGTGACAGTTTGACTCCATACCAAGTGTCCCACAGTTCTTTGATGCCCCAGCTCCCTCTCTAAAAAAGGAGATGGTTAATGATACACAAACAGGACACAGGACACAATCTCCTTGGCCAAAAGGTTAGGTCAGCTCGCTCAACTGAGATAACAATCTCCCCCAACCCCCAGACCTAACTAAGACCCTCTGGCTCTTAGTTAGGTATCATAAAACAACACCACAGTAAACCACAACACAGAGCCTCAGTTTCTAACATTCGTCTGTCTATAACAAAGGAACTTACTTTTTACTGCTTAAAGAAACATAGATATTGTAACTATGTCAAAAACTGCCATAACACTCCCCAACCCTTGAGGAATCACTACTGTCTCCTCACTGTCTCATGTCTCAAGCCTCATGTCATTTAAATAGAACTAAGTCATGTAGCGGACCGTACATTGTACAGGATGAGGGAGAGGTGAACAGAGCAATGTAGACTCCAAATTGCAACAAATAAATAGCTTTATTAAAGTACAAAAGATAGTGCTGTCCTTATAAAAGTCCTGACCCCTAACCATCCAGCCCAACTAGACACACCTTATTAAAATAGACCCTAACACCAACCCCAACTATCACAGTCCAGAGTTAATATGACTCCTCACTTCTGTGGTTTCCCTACCAACAATGAGGGCAGGGGAAATGTGGTGACCACTGAACTGGGGTAAGAGGGAGGTCGAGAAGTGAGGCGTGAGTTAGGAGCAGTGTTCCGATTAAAGCATCAAATACCCTTTTGTCTGCTAAACTGCAGCACTAAATGAATATGTTTTGGCTACCCGCAATGTTTGGGGCTATCTCGTTGTTATGATCAGTGACCTATGATGCACTTTTGTAAAGCTCTCTCTTGGAAGTCGCTTTGGATAAAAGCGTCTGCTAAATGCATAAATGTAAATGTAATGTAAATGTAAATGTAATGTAAATGTATTAGGTGTTGTAACATAACACTGCTGTACTATATTACTGCTTAGCAACAGTATAGTAACTAATATAAACAGATGTAGTTAACAGATATTACATTCATATGTCAACTCACCCACTCTCATGTCACAGCAGTCCTGAAAACATTTAGGCTCATAACGTTTAGATATGAAATGACTTATAGAAGAACAAAACATTATCTTTATATATCTTTTTTGAAACATGTCTCCACTGATTCTCTCATTCAGACTTAGTGTTCAACAGAGACTGTTATACATTCATCAGGCTGGTCGACATCCCTGATACTGAATAATTACTGGTCAGATCACAGTTCCTGTCAGAACTCTGACATGAAGACTTGAGAGGAAGTCACCACTTCCATTCCTGTGTTACATTCATCTCAGACAGGACTTAGATGACTCACAAGCCCCCCCTCCTCTTCCCCCATATTAATAAAACCAGCCCCCCTCACACCTGGCCCAGGCCGGGTATTTTAGACTCAACTGTTCAACTGTACATTGGAGCTGTGGGAGTGAAACTGAGATTTGCATAGTCAGGGTGGCTGGTTCTGCTACTCCCAGAAAAGAGCAGCACTCTCACCAGATGCTCACCTGGCCCCAGGGGATTAAGAAAGATTATCACTTAATTATAAGATTATAAGGGTCCTACAGATTACGGACCCTTTGTATCACAGCAGAATTAATTAATGTCTTTAAAAAATTTAATCAAACGTTATTCAGACTGAATCAGATTTGGTTGAGTCTGTCCATAGTGTGTGAACACCACAATCTCATGTTATCATGGTGGTAAAATGTAAGCTCTCCTGTAAAGCTATATGTTTTGTCATGATGACAGGTAAGTTTTTGATAAGTGATAATATATTGGATGGATATATCTACATTCAGTTACAGTTTTAGTTTCAGTGAAACAGTAATGGTTGATAATCTATCATTCTTCTTTATTACTTTCATTATCTGACAACAATAGTGTGTTGTAATGAGATATTTTCAATATACAATCCTATTTTTGGATTACTGCAATCAATATTCGTATGAATAAAGTCAAAATTCAGCAGTTTCAAGTTCAACAAGAAATCTTTATTGTCCAATAAAATAACAACATTCCAGCATCAAAGCAAAGCCAACTAACAGAGTGAATAGTGACCAAAAGCAGAACACGTCAACTTTAGCACTGATAACACCTCAGTCTACAAACAGCAGCGACAAGTGGACTCTAACAAAGCTCCCTGTTAGTCTGCATGTGAGCCATCAGGAGGACAGAGAATGGCTGAGCACAGAACAGAGTCCCAGGAGAGGAAGCAGCCCCTCTCCACAGGGCTGTGTGAGCCTGGGGCTACTCAGAACACTGCTCTCTCTTCAGGGTGTGAGTGACCGTAGGCTGGGAGCTTTGGTGGGCCTCACAGGTCACCTCCAGCACCTTGGCCCACTCCTGGGCAGTGAGAGTCAGGGTACTGCTCCAGCTGTACTGGCCGTCCTTCTCCAGGAGCCCCCTGCTGGCCTCCTGGCCCTTCTTGCTGCTCCCGTCCACCTTCCAGCTGAGTGTCCAGTCTGAGGGGAAGCCCTTGTTGGCCAGACACATCAGCGTGGCCGTACTCTTACTGGACAGTTCCTCACTGGAGGGGGGCAGCACCGTCAGGGTGGGGGCACGGTTGCCTGGAGACAAACACAATACGTCAGATTCCACAACTACACAGCAGTTTAAGAGATTGTCTTTGATGGCAGAGATGGACTTCTACTATTTCAACCAACGACTCGAACCTTAGGATCAGTTTGAAAACATCAATACGTTTTCATAGTGTATCAAACCGATTAATGCAATTTAATACATGAACATGAGTTAGTATATTGATATATTAGGAAACAAATGAAGGTGTTCTTTCAGGAAATGACAATGTCATTTCAGGTATAGGATGTAATAAATTGAGCCTGGCAAAATGTCTAAATCTACAGTGTATTTCATGAATAGACAAAATAGATATTAACATAAGTATAGATATCAAAATGAAAGGGCTTACATAACCAAAAACCACATGTCAAATCGTGTTAAATGATGAGAAAATCCACCCATGAACAAACGGCTTTAACATAAAGCAAGAACACAAGAAACTTTGTGATCAAGCTGTTTTAAAGGATTCAATAGAAAGTAGATCAATGAAGAAGAAAAAAAAGTATGATCTCTAAGGTTGGAATGGTCTAACCATGCTGGTTTCAATAAAATAAAAAAACTAAATAGAAGTGAACACTGAAGAAAAAAAAAATATCTCGACATTTCTATAAAAAAGCAGACACTCAAAAAGTTACATCCCTTTAAGTCAAGTTTTTCACTTACTTCCAACATCCAGTCTGGTACCGCCACCAAATGTGTACCACAGTGATACAATCCCTATCACTGCCCGTACAAAAACCTCCCTCCTATTGCTGCTGAATTCACAGCTTCTTTAGACTTTAGTTAAGTTGTTTAAAAAGCAATAATACTTCCTGAGTGATCCCTTTTAATAGCTACTTTAGTGAACAATGAAAAAACCTTTGAGTTTAACATTTATTTTCCATAAAAAATTCTGATACGCAATGATTCAGAATTTTCATAATTGTTGAAAAAAATATATTCGGAGAAGTGACAGTTGATGTAAAGATCTATTAACACAAACAAAGAGAATATTCAATCTTTTTCAGATACTTACTTCCAACATCCAGTCTGGTGCCTCCACCGAAAGTCCACCACAGTGATTGACTCTGGTTAAGTCGCCGTACAAAAACCTCTGTGTGTTGTGATGCTGCAGCTCTACCAGAGCACACAGCTGCTGTCTGCTACAACCTGGACTCACAAAACACTGCACTGTAGTACAGCATACTACACTATCCTGCACTACACTCTCTCCAACAGCAGCTGAGGTTCTGTCTCCAACATCATGTGAGTTGGGTCCTTCTTGTATTCCTATTCCATGTTTCAGGACCTACTCTGGTGAACCTCTCATGTGTCGTCCTCACCAGAGTCCATGACAACAGAAGAGCCTCCAGCCTTTGATCCACTGTTAGTATTCCTCCATATTGTCCACAGGCTAGAGAGCAGCTGGGACAGTGATCCATGTTGTATATTCCTTTATTCTACATGCTGATCCCAGACTTAACAGTAGAGGTGAAGTCACAGAGGACAGACTCCACTAGCAGAGAATCCCAGCTGTAGTTGACACAAGTGTTCACTGACTGATTTGAGGAACTTAGTCCAAGCATGAGTGAACAGGCTGCTGATAGCATGCATCACCACATGAGGAAGATGAACTCTGCTTATAGTCTTGTCAGAATGACAGAAATGTCAACAATATTTCAGGCAGAAGGTTATTGACATCCTGAATGTGAGGATGCTGTTCATCGACTATTAGTACTCCGAAGGCTATGGGTGCTGAAAACAATTCACCGCCAGAAGAGTAGGTGGCGCTGCACTGCGATGCTAGCTAGGTTATGGAAAAGTCGGAGCAAATTTACAAATTAGCCGTTTCATCAATAAATAAGCACATTTTCAGCAACTACACTGCCCATTTCTCGTCACATTTTAATTCAGATGCTGATTTACATGTACTGTTTAGCTGAAATATGAATTGTAAAAACTTGCAATGGCGGTCAAAGGATTCTGTTCGTCTTTTTGGTCACGGCAACCCCGCCCCCGCCCCTGACGCAAGCGGTTCTGAATACGGACCAATCACAGCCAAGGGGTATCCGTATAATGACGGACGGACGGACGGATAGTCAGGAAAATCAAGAGGTGCACGTTGATGAAGAAAGTGTTTTGTCCGTCTCTTCATAAACGGAGTGACTAAGTTCAGTTGAGTTCTGGATTTTAATAAGTATTATCAATCTGTAGATTGGGAGAGAAAACCAGACCTCTGACAATGAATGACAACACAACATCAGGCTTAGGTCTCAATCATGTCTCTCAGCTCTGAAAGCCGGAGGACCATCTTTTATAGGGCACAGGAATGTAAATATAGATAGTGACAGTCAGTCAGTAATGACGTTACAACAGTCTCAGAGGAAGAGATTCACAGCTCCCAACACATGCCCACTCAGACTAGAGAGATCATAGTTGGCGCTCTCCTTGTAGTCATAGGACGTTTACCCAGTACCCAGTATCCCTGACACATAGACACAATCTACTCTTATTAATAGCAAGCTTACATGAGAACATACTAACTAGTATCCAATGACTAGTTATATTGATTAGTGAATAATGTAAGCACACCGGAAATCGCAATTTCTTCCACAACGTAGAGCTCTCCGAGGGGCTCTCCGAGGGCGTTCCACATCGGAGAGGGCGTTCCCTGTGTCCGTCTCCGTGAAAACGGAGTAGTATAAATCGGCCTAAGTCGCTTTGGATAAGAACGTCTGCTAAATGACTAAATGTAAATGTGGAATATAGGAGGCGGCAGGAGGAGGAGCATGCACCCCTTCACATCAATGGATCCGAAGTGGAAAAGGTCAGCTGCTTCAGGTTCCTCAGGGTGGACATCAGAAATGATCTCACCTGGTCTGCTCACACGGACAAGGTGGTCAAAGCAGCCCGGAAACGCCTCTTCTTCCTGAGGAGACTGAAGAAGTTTGGCATGGACTCAGTCATCCTCACTAACTTTTACAGATGTACTATAGAGAGCATACTGACTGGTTGCATCACAGTGAGGTATGGGAGCTGCACAGACAGGGGCCCTACGTAGTGTGGTCCGGTCTGCTGAGTTCATCATCGGCAGGAAGCTCCCAGCCCTACAGGACACCTACCACACACGATGCCTCACGAAAGCTGCCAGGATTCTAAGAGACTGTTACCACCCATCCTTCAGTCTTTTTACCCCGTTGCCTTCTGGCAGGCGATACCGCAGCATTTGGTCTCGCACACGTAGACTGGACAACAGTTTCTTTCCAAGGGCCATCAGGCTTCTGAATGGACATTGATACACTTCTCACTTGTCACTTTACATACTGTCACTTTCAGCTACTGGTTGCACTATCAGCAATATTGCACTAATTGTACTTCACGTGTCTTAGGTTAGTATAGGTTTATAAGGTTAGTATAGGTTATTATGTGTATTAGAGGTTTAGTATACTGTATTGAATATTGTATATTATTTGTATATTTAACAAACTATGTTCTGTGTACTTACCGTATTTTCAGAAGAAAACATATATAAATCACACTGGACTATAAGTTGCATTTATTTAGAAATGTATTTTGCAAAATCCAAGACCAAGAACAGACAGTTAATCTGGAAAGGCAAGTTATTCAACTACACAATAGCACACAGAACAACAGGATGAATATGTGTCGGTATGTTAACGTAACACATTAACAGTTGTTCAGCTACAGCCAGCGAGTCCAACAAGGTACCGGTAAGCTAGTTCACCAAGCTCCCGATCTCATTCCACATCACTAAATCCATTGAATGCGGCTGTAGACGGTAATGTTTATCCGTTGGTTCATATCAGTCAGTATGAATTTGTCAGGGTGTGAGGAGGGGTAGGACCCAAATGCAAGGGAGTACACAGCCATACTGAAAATAAAGGGTTTATTCCCAAAAAAAAAAACAGGGACACGGATAGGGTACTCACAGTCAGGTATGGTAATGACAAGACAAGACACAAAACATAAACCTAAATACACAGAACCAAACGACACAGGTGGACACAATGACGCTAACGAGACACAGGTGAAGACAATGACAGGGAAACACTAGGACAGGGCAAAACCAAAAACAGGGGGGCACGGCTGTGGCCGTGACAGGACCCCCCTCTCAAGGGACGTCACATAAGGCAGGGCAGGGGGTTGGAGCAGGTCCGGAGGTCGGCCCGGAGGCAGGGCAGAGGGCCGACGCAGGTCCGGGGGTCGACCCGGAGGCAGGGCAGAAGGCCGGCGGCCCGGAGGCCAGAGCAGGTCCAGGGAACCACCCGGGGGCAGGACGGGCACAGGGGACGGGCACGGGGGACAGGAGGCGCCTGGGAGCGCGGACGAGGGGGCGCCTGGGAGCGCGGACGAGGGGGCGCCTGGGAGCGCGGACGAGGGGGCGCCTGGGAGCGCGGACGAGGGGGCGCCTGGGAGCGCGGACGAGGGGGCGCGGACGAGGGGGCGCCTGGGAGCGCGGACGAGGGGGCGCGGACGAGGGGGCGCCTGGGAGCGCGGGCGCGGGGGCGCGGACGAGGGGGCGCCTGGGAGCGCGGACGAGGGGGCGCCTGGGAGCGCGGACGAGGGGGCGCCTGGGAGCGCGGACGATGAGGCGCCTGGGAGAGTGGGCACGGTGGCAGGCTGCGGCCAGGAGTCCTCGGGCGGAGGAGGTGGGGACCAGGAGTCCTCGGGCGGAGGAGGATGCGGCCAGGAGTCCTCGGGCGGAGGAGGATGCGGCCAGGAGTCCTCGGGCGGAGGAGGATGCGGCCAGGAGTCCTCGGGCGGAGGAGGCGGCGGCCAGGAGTCCTCGGGCGGAGGAGGATGCGGCCAGGAGTCCTCGGGCGGAGGAGGCGGCGGCCAGGAGTCCTCGGGCGGAGGAGGCGGCGGCCAGGAGTCCTCGGGAGGAGGCGGCGGCCAGGAGTCCTCGGGCGGAGGAGGCGGCGGCCAGCGGGGCACAGGGCAGGAACGAGGCAGGGGCACAGGGCAGGAACGAGGCAGGGGCACAGGGCAGGAACGAGGCAGGGGCACAGGGCAGGAACGAGGCAGTGGCACAGGGCAGGAACGAGGCAGGGGCACAGGGCAGGAACGAGGCAGGGGCACAGGGCAGGAACGAGGCAGGGGCACAGGGCAGGAACGAGGCTGGGGCACAGGGCAGGAACGAGGCAGGGGCACAGGGCAGGAACGAGGCAGGGGCACAGGGCAGGAACGAGGCAGGGGCACAGGGCAGGAACGAGGCTGGGGCACAGGGCAGGAACGAGGCTGGGGCACAGGGCAGGAACGAGGCTGGGGCACAGGGCAGGACCGAGGCTGGAGTACAGGGCAGGAACGGGGCTGGGTACCGGCGGCAGGCGGCCGAGACTCCCCGGCAGGCACAGCCTCAGTGCTCTGGGTGCTGGGCGGCACAACCTTTTTCGTTCGGGCGCAGGGCGACACAACCTCAGGATGAGGCAGGGGCACAGGGCAGGATCGAGGCAGGGGCCCAGGGCAGGACCGAGGCTGGAGTCGGGGTTCAGGCTGGGGCTGGAGCCGGGGTAGGAACCAGGACTTGGGGTGGGCCCTCCGCTGCAGGCTTCGGGGTCCACCACGGGTAAGTCGGGTCCCTAGGAAAGGGTTCAGGGAACTCTCTGCTGGGTCCATTTGTGGTCTTGTCATTCTGTCAGGGTGTGAGGAGGGGTAGGACCCAAATGCAAGGGAGTACACAGCCATACTGAAAATAAAGGGTTTATTTCCGAAAAAAACAGGGACACGGATAGGGTACTCACATAGACAGGTATGGTAGATCAGAACTGGCATAACATAACATATACCGTATTTTCCGGATTATAAATCACACTTTTTTTCATAGTTTGGCTGGTCCTGCGACTTATAGTCAGGTGCGACTTATATATCAAAATATATATAATTTAACATGTTTTTAAATGTTAATTCTGTCACGGCCACAGCCGAGCTGTGCATCTGACAATAAAAGACTTTAACTTGAACCATCAGAACCCACAACAATCATGACTTTGATTATCAGCGTTGTGTGGATCCTAACTCTTTTCATTCAGGGTAAGAAGTCAATAACATTCATTTACATTTAGTCATTTAGCAGACGCTCTTATCCAGAGCGACTTACAGTAATGACAGGGACATTCCCCCCGAGGCAAGTAGGGTGAAGTGCCTTGCCCAAGGACACAACGTCAGTTTGCATGACCGGGAATCGAACTGGCAACCTTCGGATTACTAGTCCGATTCCCTCACCGCTCAGCCACCTGACCCTATATATACCCCATTCCTAAAAAAGGTGTTTAAGTATACTGTACATGTGATGTCAGATGCATGTCTTTTCAAAGTCAAAACATTTCAAATGTTGTCATGTTCAACATTGTGTTTAACAAGCTCTACGTTGTCTCTTTTGTTGAGTCCAGAGGACAGATCACTGTGACTCAGACTCCTGCAGTGACAGTTGTTCTCCCAGGACAGACTGGAGTCTCTCTGCAGTGTATCCCCCAGTAGAGGGCGTAGTAGGCCTGTGTAAGTCCTCTGCCCTCTTACACATGGTTCAGATTTTACTTAGTTCTATTTAAATGACACAAGGCTTCCAGCTTGATCCAGTGAGGAGACAGTAGAGACTGACAGTACATGATGAGCTAAGATGTTGACATGTGCAGCAACCTCACTGAGACTGAGCTCCCTTGGTGCCTTCAGCACCAGACACACCACCTCCACCCAGCACCCAAGCTCTCCATGTACAGCACCAGACACACCACCTCCACCCAGCACCCAAGCTCTCCATGTACAGCACCAGACACACCACCTCCACCCAGCACCCAAGCTCTCCAAGTTCAGCACCCCTTAAGTTTCCTTCTCCTCAGCTCATTGAGGAACAGCAAAGCTGCACCTCATTCCCTTAACAGCCTCTCTGCCTACAAAAGCAGATACACAGCAAGACAGAGGGAGAAAGCACTACCTGAGGGAGGAAAGACAGGTGACAGGTGGATTGGGCACCAAGGAATGAAGACCCTGAACTGACCTGTTCTTGTCAGTGTACTCTGCGGAGTAAAGGCATCGCCAGGGTGACCAGCTGAAAAGGATTGATCTAATCACTGTGTTTGTACCCTGAAGGTGCGGATTGAGGCTACAAAAGGAGGAAGAGAAGAACGTAGAAGGGGGCGAGGGGATGGAACTGTTAATATATGTATCCCCTGGAATTGATGTGTGTATTGAATGAAGAATACAAGGAGCACCACAATATCGTTTTTGCCTTGTCTCTGGTTTTCTTTATTAATATGCCGTCACTGTTGTGCCGTAATATAGTGGGATGAAAACTATTACCATACAAACGCTCACATTGGTGGAGAATGCGAGTGTTTACATTTACATTACATTTACATTTATTCATTTAGCAGACGCTTTTATCCAATGCGACTTCCAAGAGAGAGCTTTACAAAGTGAATAGGTCACTGATAACAACAAGTTAGCCCCCAAAAAACGTTGCGGGTAGCCAAAACATGAAGCACATATTGTGAACAACTAAAATAAAAGCCAAAGGGAAGAACCACAAGAGCATGTAGTTAAACAAGTTACAATTAAACAACATGAATCGCTATAAGTGCAAGTGTACCTGTAGAAAAGCAAGCAACAGTAAAACATATTTCAACAATTTAACCACTAACCAACAAGAGCAGCAAGGCTCTAAGCAAGAGTCATTGTGATCCTTGAGAAAACTAACATGGGGTCCAGCAAACCATTCCTAAGTACCGTTGCACTCCCGGAACAAGTGCGTCTTGAGCCTTTAACCAAGTTCCCCCGGATAAGGACGAAGAAAGACCGACCAACATGAGTGAGGCAATCCTGGCCCAGCTGGCGGCGTGTGCGGCCAAACAGACGCTGTTATTAGAGACAATCCAACATGATATGGCTAGAGAAAGGCCAGAACCGCGGAGGGCCCCCCCAAGGGTGAACACCCTCATCCCCAGACTGTCCAGTGAGGATGACATCGAAGCATACCTCACAGCGTTCAAGAGGACAGCTAGAAGAGAGGGATGGCCAGGTGATGAATGGGTAGGGCTGATTGCGCCTTTACTAACAGGACCAGCACAGGCTGCATATTATGATTGAAGTGAGGACGCTGAGGTGGGCTACCACCGCCTGAAAACTGAGATTTTAGCCCGGTATCACCTAACACCCCGGGAACAGCACAAATATTCCACGGGTGAACCTATACAGAGGGTGAGTCTCCGGGGAGGGCAACTCTTCCAGTTGGCACGGCTAGTTAAAGGCTGGTTGGGGTTGGCCCAATCAGTGTCCGAAGTGTTAGAGACTATTGCAATCGACAAGTGTTTGAGGGAGCTACCAACGAGTTTGCTCAGAACGGTGAGCCAGAGTGACCCACAGTGCATGGACAACCTTGTAAAGGCTATTGACGCATGTGGTGCCACCGAAGCTTTGGTGAATGCTGGGAGGCGAGAGAGGCCAGCGAGAGGACCGCCAGCCACAGAAGGCAAAGACGGAGGCGGTGAGACAGTGGCCGAGACCAACCACAAAGAAGGCAGTGCGGGCCTTCCTAGGACTGACAGGGTATTACAGGCGCTTCATCCCTAATTATGCTACCACAGCAACCCCACTAACAGACCTGACCAAGGACTATAAGCCAGTATGGGCGGTATGGACGGACGCTACGGAATGGGCTTTTACTAGCCTGAAATCCTTGTTGTGTACAAACCCTGTGTTGAGAATGCCTGATTTTAACAGCCTTTTTACCGGGTTTCCAGATGCGTCAGACACTGGGATAGGGGCGCTGCTGTCGCAGGGTGAGGGAGAGGAGGCGCATCCCCTCGTGTATATCAGTCGCATGCTTTCCAACAGAGAACGGAAGTATGCCGCCGTGGAAAGGGAAGCCTTTAAGATATTAAATGGCCACTGGAATACTTGAGGTACTACCTTTTAGGAAGAAGTTTCCGCCTAGTCACGGACCACACCCCCCTAAAGTGGATGACGGGACAGACGGACTCCAACAGTAGGGTTACAAGGTGGTTTCTGGCGTTACAGGCCTTTTGACAAGTTTGACGTTGTGCATACAGTACCAGTCAAAAGTTTGGACACAGTACTGTAAACCAAGTTGCATGGGAATGCGGATGCGCTGTCTCGCCGTGACCGTTAGTGGCTGGCGCAAGACCCTTTAGGTCTGACTTGTTGGGGGGGTTATGCAAGAGGGCAGAGGACTTATACAGGCCTACTATGCCCTCTACTGGGGGGCAAGGCAGAGTAAAGGCCAGGGTGACCAGCTGAAAAGGATTGCACTAATCACTGTTTTTGTACCATGAAGGTCCAGATTGAGGCTACAAAAGGAGGAAGAGAACAACGGAGATATGTATCCCCAGGAATTGATGTGTGTTTTGAATGAAGAATACAAGGAGCACCACAATATAGTTTTTTCTTGCCTTGTCTCTGGTTTCCTTTATTAATATGCCGACACTGTTGTGCCGTAATATAGTGGGATGAAAACTATTACCATACAAATGCTCACACATGATCTATGACCTTGTTGATACAGGAAACAAGCCTAACCAAACATCTTACTATCATTGTATCAATATGATTAACAAGCTTCAGGATACTCTTTTCAAAATGACTTACTTGAAGTTCTTAAGGAGTACTGACGCAGATTTTGTCATTTACTTTGTACAGTATATGATTTGTTAATTCTGCCAGTTTTTCTTTAAAGCCTCTTTACTTACAGGAATTGTTCTGTGCTCAGCTGTTCTCTGTCCTGCTCATTTATAACATGTAGACTAACAGGAAGCTTTGCCCTTGTCACTATCAATAGTGGAACCTGAAAAGCACTTATACTTGTTTTACATTCATTTGTGGAATGTGGCATAATGAGTGTTTGCGTTTGTGATATAATGAGTGGTTTGTGGTAAAATGAGTGTAGTAATGAACCAATCTGTTGAACTACAGTTTCTCTGTGGGTCCAAGAAAGTCTGTCTGTACAGAGAGGACACTTTGCATAGGCAGCACATGCTTCAGTGGTCTGGGAGTGTTTATAGTCCTGTGAGTTTAACACTTCATGACTGAGAGCTGTCCTTCATGACAACAGAACTCACAACAACCATGACTCTGATCACCATCTTCATCTGGACTCTAGCTGTCTACATACAGGGTAAGAAAGTTCTGTCATGTAACAGAATTTTATCAATTTCAGTATTACCTCTAATGTTAATTGTTTTCTGCAATGCGTATGCTTTGTATTATCAAGATGTATCCTTAATATTTGTTTTTCCTTTTTCATATCCAGAGTCCAGAGGGCAGTACACTCTGACTCAGAGTCCTGCAGTGAAAGCTGTTCCTGCAGGAGAAACAGTCTCCATAGCCTGTAGAGTTAGTAGTCCTGTGCACTATAATGGTGATCACTGTCTAGCCTGGTACCTCCAGAGACCTGGAGAAGCTCCTAAACTCCTCATTTACTACGCTACAACACTTCAGTCTGGGACTCCATCTAGATTCAGTGGTACAGGATCACGTAGTGACTTCACTCTGACCATCAGCGGAGTCCAGGCTGAAGATGCAGGAGATTACTACTGTCAGAGTTTACACTACCCTAACAGTGTTCATGTGTTCACACAGTGATACAGAGCCGTACAAAAACCTCCCTCGATCAGACTGCACAGTGACTGCACTGCTACAGCTGAGACCTACTGCAGGTGCTGAGAGGGAAGAGAAAGTGACATGGAACACTGACTGGCCTTTGTCACACTGAGCTGAATATATCAGTGGTGTTCATTATAATATTTGTGTAAATAACCAGGCAGGAGACTCAGGTGGCTGAGCGGTTAGGGAATTGGGCTAGTAATCCGAAGGTTGCTGGTTTGATTCCTGGCCGTGAAAAATGACGTTGTGTCCTTGGGCAAGACACTTCACCCTACTTGCCTCGGGGGAATGTCCCTGTACTTACTGTGAGTCGCTGTGGATAAGAACGTCTGCTAAATGTAAATGTAGGAGACGGTTTGTGTCGTTTAGTCAAATCACAAAACCCTGTGAACACTACTTCTTCTTCCTCAATAATAATCTGATGCTTGTTCATCTCAGAGTGTGCAGGTGACATCCTGATGACCCAGAGTTCTGCAGCGGTGTCAGTCTCGCCTGGAGATCCTGCCACTCTCAGCTGCAAAGCCAGCAGTAACATCAATGATGACCTAGCCTGGTACCATCACAAACCTGGACAAGCTCCCAAATCAGCTTTAATGAGGCCTTTATATCAGGCAGGTATCATTATATCAACGTCCAGGCTGAAGATGCAAGAAATTACTACTGTCAGCAGATTACTACTGTAGCTTTCCCGTTCACACAGTGAAATACATCCATACAAAAACCTCCCTGTAATGGTGGAAATTCAAGTGGCACTGTGTAGATCTGAGTAGTCAAGAGATGTGGTTTTAATACAATGTATTTAGATTATACAATTACGTAATATTAAACAAAGCTTTGCTGATCAGTCATTACGAAGGAGGTGCAAGCCACAGGTCGTTCGCAAGAGTGATGAAGAACAACCCTAAAACCCTGCCTTATATAAACTTTAGATCAAATGGTTCTTCTGATGGTCAATCCATCAATGTAGCAAACTCTGTGATTGGTCAGCACTGCTCAGTGACAGTTTGACTCCATACCAAGTGTCCCACAGTTCTTTGATGCCCCAGCTCCCTCTCTAAAAAAGGAGATGGTTAATGATACACAAACAGGACACAGGACACAATCTCCTTGGCCAAAAGGTTAGGTCAGCTCGCTCAACTGAGATAACAATCTCCCCCAACCCCCAGACCTAACTAAGACCCTCTGGCTCTTAGTTAGGTATCATAAAACAACACCACAGTAAACCACAACACAGAGCCTCAGTTTCTAACATTCGTCTGTCTATAACAAAGGAACTTACTTTTTACTGCTTAAAGAAACATAGATATTGTAACTATGTCAAAAACTGCCATAACACTCCCCAACCCTTGAGGAATCACTACTGTCTCCTCACTGTCTCATGTCTCAAGCCTCATGTCATTTAAATAGAACTAAGTCATGTAGCGGACCGTACATTGTACAGGATGAGGGAGAGGTGAACAGAGCAATGTAGACTCCAAATTGCAACAAATAAATAGCTTTATTAAAGTACAAAAGATAGTGCTGTCCTTATAAAAGTCCTGACCCCTAACCATCCAGCCCAACTAGACACACCTTATTAAAATAGACCCTAACACCAACCCCAACTATCACAGTCCAGAGTTAATATGACTCCTCACTTCTGTGGTTTCCCTACCAACAATGAGGGCAGGGGAAATGTGGTGACCACTGAACTGGGGTAAGAGGGAGGTCGAGAAGTGAGGCGTGAGTTAGGAGCAGTGTTCCGATTAAAGCATCAAATACCCTTTTGTCTGCTAAACTGCAGCACTAAATGAATATGTTTTGGCTACCCGCAATGTTTGGGGCTATCTCGTTGTTATGATCAGTGACCTATGATGCACTTTTGTAAAGCTCTCTCTTGGAAGTCGCTTTGGATAAAAGCGTCTGCTAAATGCATAAATGTAAATGTAATGTAAATGTAAATGTAATGTAAATGTATTAGGTGTTGTAACATAACACTGCTGTACTATATTACTGCTTAGCAACAGTATAGTAACTAATATAAACAGATGTAGTTAACAGATATTACATTCATATGTCAACTCACCCACTCTCATGTCACAGCAGTCCTGAAAACATTTAGGCTCATAACGTTTAGATATGAAATGACTTATAGAAGAACAAAACATTATCTTTATATATCTTTTTTGAAACATGTCTCCACTGATTCTCTCATTCAGACTTAGTGTTCAACAGAGACTGTTATACATTCATCAGGCTGGTCGACATCCCTGATACTGAATAATTACTGGTCAGATCACAGTTCCTGTCAGAACTCTGACATGAAGACTTGAGAGGAAGTCACCACTTCCATTCCTGTGTTACATTCATCTCAGACAGGACTTAGATGACTCACAAGCCCCCCCTCCTCTTCCCCCATATTAATAAAACCAGCCCCCCTCACACCTGGCCCAGGCCGGGTATTTTAGACTCAACTGTTCAACTGTACATTGGAGCTGTGGGAGTGAAACTGAGATTTGCATAGTCAGGGTGGCTGGTTCTGCTACTCCCAGAAAAGAGCAGCACTCTCACCAGATGCTCACCTGGCCCCAGGGGATTAAGAAAGATTATCACTTAATTATAAGATTATAAGGGTCCTACAGATTACGGACCCTTTGTATCACAGCAGAATTAATTAATGTCTTTAAAAAATTTAATCAAACGTTATTCAGACTGAATCAGATTTGGTTGAGTCTGTCCATAGTGTGTGAACACCACAATCTCATGTTATCATGGTGGTAAAATGTAAGCTCTCCTGTAAAGCTATATGTTTTGTCATGATGACAGGTAAGTTTTTGATAAGTGATAATATATTGGATGGATATATCTACATTCAGTTACAGTTTTAGTTTCAGTGAAACAGTAATGGTTGATAATCTATCATTCTTCTTTATTACTTTCATTATCTGACAACAATAGTGTGTTGTAATGAGATATTTTCAATATACAATCCTATTTTTGGATTACTGCAATCAATATTCGTATGAATAAAGTCAAAATTCAGCAGTTTCAAGTTCAACAAGAAATCTTTATTGTCCAATAAAATAACAACATTCCAGCATCAAAGCAAAGCCAACTAACAGAGTGAATAGTGACCAAAAGCAGAACACGTCAACTTTAGCACTGATAACACCTCAGTCTACAAACAGCAGCGACAAGTGGACTCTAACAAAGCTCCCTGTTAGTCTGCATGTGAGCCATCAGGAGGACAGAGAATGGCTGAGCACAGAACAGAGTCCCAGGAGAGGAAGCAGCCCCTCTCCACAGGGCTGTGTGAGCCTGGGGCTACTCAGAACACTGCTCTCTCTTCAGGGTGTGAGTGACCGTAGGCTGGGAGCTTTGGTGGGCCTCACAGGTCACCTCCAGCACCTTGGCCCACTCCTGGGCAGTGAGAGTCAGGGTACTGCTCCAGCTGTACTGGCCGTCCTTCTCCAGGAGCCCCCTGCTGGCCTCCTGGCCCTTCTTGCTGCTCCCGTCCACCTTCCAGCTGAGTGTCCAGTCTGAGGGGAAGCCCTTGTTGGCCAGACACATCAGCGTGGCCGTACTCTTACTGGACAGTTCCTCACTGGAGGGGGGCAGCACCGTCAGGGTGGGGGCACGGTTGCCTGGAGACAAACACAATACGTCAGATTCCACAACTACACAGCAGTTTAAGAGATTGTCTTTGATGGCAGAGATGGACTTCTGCTATTTCAACCAACGACTCGAACCTTAGGATCAGTTTGAAAACATCAATACGTTTTCATAGTGTATCAAACCGATTAATGCAATTTAATACATGAACATGAGTTAGTATATTGATATATTAGGAAACAAATGAAGGTGTTCTTTCAGGAAATGACAATGTCATTTCAGGTATAGGATGTAATAAATTGAGCCTGGCAAAATGTCTAAATCTACAGTGTATTTCATGAATAGACAAAATAGATATTAACATAAGTATAGATATCAAAATGAAAGGGCTTACATAACCAAAAACCACATGTCAAATCGTGTTAAATGATGAGAAAATCCACCCATGAACAAACGGCTTTAACATAAAGCAAGAACACAAGAAACTTTGTGATCAAGCTGTTTTAAAGGATTCAATAGAAAGTAGATCAATGAAGAAGAAAAAAAAGTATGATCTCTAAGGTTGGAATGGTCTAACCATGCTGGTTTCAATAAAATAAAAAAACTAAATAGAAGTGAACACTGAAGAAAAAAAAAATATCTCGACATTTCTATAAAAAAGCAGACACTCAAAAAGTTACATCCCTTTAAGTCAAGTTTTTCACTTACTTCCAACATCCAGTCTGGTACCGCCACCAAATGTGTACCACAGTGATACAATCCCTATCACTGCCCGTACAAAAACCTCCCTCCTATTGCTGCTGAATTCACAGCTTCTTTAGACTTTAGTTAAGTTGTTTAAAAAGCAATAATACTTCCTGAGTGATCCCTTTTAATAGCTACTTTAGTGAACAATGAAAAAACCTTTGAGTTTAACATTTATTTTCCATAAAAAATTCTGATACGCAATGATTCAGAATTTTCATAATTGTTGAAAAAAATATATTCGGAGAAGTGACAGTTGATGTAAAGATCTATTAACACAAACAAAGAGAATATTCAATCTTTTTCAGATACTTACTTCCAACATCCAGTCTGGTGCCTCCACCGAAAGTCCACCACAGTGATTGACTCTGGTTAAGTCGCCGTACAAAAACCTCTGTGTGTTGTGATGCTGCAGCTCTACCAGAGCACACAGCTGCTGTCTGCTACAACCTGGACTCACAAAACACTGCACTGTAGTACAGCATACTACACTATCCTGCACTACACTCTCTCCAACAGCAGCTGAGGTTCTGTCTCCAACATCATGTGAGTTGGGTCCTTCTTGTATTCCTATTCCATGTTTCAGGACCTACTCTGGTGAACCTCTCATGTGTCGTCCTCACCAGAGTCCATGACAACAGAAGAGCCTCCAGCCTTTGATCCACTGTTAGTATTCCTCCATATTGTCCACAGGCTAGAGAGCAGCTGGGACAGTGATCCATGTTGTATATTCCTTTATTCTACATGCTGATCCCAGACTTAACAGTAGAGGTGAAGTCACAGAGGACAGACTCCACTAGCAGAGAATCCCAGCTGTAGTTGACACAAGTGTTCACTGACTGATTTGAGGAACTTAGTCCAAGCATGAGTGAACAGGCTGCTGATAGCATGCATCACCACATGAGGAAGATGAACTCTGCTTATAGTCTTGTCAGAATGACAGAAATGTCAACAATATTTCAGGCAGAAGGTTATTGACATCCTGAATGTGAGGATGCTGTTCATCGACTATTAGTACTCCGAAGGCTATGGGTGCTGAAAACAATTCACCGCCAGAAGAGTAGGTGGCGCTGCACTGCGATGCTAGCTAGGTTATGGAAAAGTCGGAGCAAATTTACAAATTAGCCGTTTCATCAATAAATAAGCACATTTTCAGCAACTACACTGCCCATTTCTCGTCACATTTTAATTCAGATGCTGATTTACATGTACTGTTTAGCTGAAATATGAATTGTAAAAACTTGCAATGGCGGTCAAAGGATTCTGTTCGTCTTTTTGGTCACGGCAACCCCGCCCCCGCCCCTGACGCAAGCGGTTCTGAATACGGACCAATCACAGCCAAGGGGTATCCGTATAATGACGGACGGACGGACGGATAGTCAGGAAAATCAAGAGGTGCACGTTGATGAAGAAAGTGTTTTGTCCGTCTCTTCATAAACGGAGTGACTAAGTTCAGTTGAGTTCTGGATTTTAATAAGTATTATCAATCTGTAGATTGGGAGAGAAAACCAGACCTCTGACAATGAATGACAACACAACATCAGGCTTAGGTCTCAATCATGTCTCTCAGCTCTGAAAGCCGGAGGACCATCTTTTATAGGGCACAGGAATGTAAATATAGATAGTGACAGTCAGTCAGTAATGACGTTACAACAGTCTCAGAGGAAGAGATTCACAGCTCCCAACACATGCCCACTCAGACTAGAGAGATCATAGTTGGCGCTCTCCTTGTAGTCATAGGACGTTTACCCAGTACCCAGTATCCCTGACACATAGACACAATCTACTCTTATTAATAGCAAGCTTACATGAGAACATACTAACTAGTATCCAATGACTAGTTATATTGATTAGTGAATAATGTAAGCACACCGGAAATCGCAATTTCTTCCACAACGTAGAGCTCTCCGAGGGGCTCTCCGAGGGCGTTCCACATCGGAGAGGGCGTTCCCTGTGTCCGTCTCCGTGAAAACGGAGTAGTATAAATCGGCCTAAGTCGCTTTGGATAAGAACGTCTGCTAAATGACTAAATGTAAATGTGGAATATAGGAGGCGGCAGGAGGAGGAGCATGCACCCCTTCACATCAATGGATCCGAAGTGGAAAAGGTCAGCTGCTTCAGGTTCCTCAGGGTGGACATCAGAAATGATCTCACCTGGTCTGCTCACACGGACAAGGTGGTCAAAGCAGCCCGGAAACGCCTCTTCTTCCTGAGGAGACTGAAGAAGTTTGGCATGGACTCAGTCATCCTCACTAACTTTTACAGATGTACTATAGAGAGCATACTGACTGGTTGCATCACAGTGAGGTATGGGAGCTGCACAGACAGGGGCCCTACGTAGTGTGGTCCGGTCTGCTGAGTTCATCATCGGCAGGAAGCTCCCAGCCCTACAGGACACCTACCACACACGATGCCTCACGAAAGCTGCCAGGATTCTAAGAGACTGTTACCACCCATCCTTCAGTCTTTTTACCCCGTTGCCTTCTGGCAGGCGATACCGCAGCATTTGGTCTCGCACACGTAGACTGGACAACAGTTTCTTTCCAAGGGCCATCAGGCTTCTGAATGGACATTGATAAACTTCTCACTTGTCACTTTACATACTGTCACTTTCAGCTACTGGTTGCACTATCAGCAATATTGCACTAATTGTACTTCACGTGTCTTAGGTTAGTATAGGTTTATAAGGTTAGTATAGGTTATTATGTGTATTAGAGGTTTAGTATACTGTATTGAATATTGTATATTATTTGTATATTTAACAAACTATGTTCTGTGTACTTACCGTATTTTCAGAAGAAAACATATATAAATCACACTGGACTATAAGTTGCATTTATTTAGAAATGTATTTTGCAAAATCCAAGACCAAGAACAGACAGTTAATCTGGAAAGGCAAGTTATTCAACTACACAATAGCACACAGAACAACAGGATGAATATGTGTCGGTATGTTAACGTAACACATTAACAGTTGTTCAGCTACAGCCAGCGAGTCCAACAAGGTACCGGTAAGCTAGTTCACCAAGCTCCCGATCTCATTCCACATCACTAAATCCATTGAATGCGGCTGTAGACGGTAATGTTTATCCGTTGGTTCATATCAGTCAGTATGAATTTGTCAGGGTGTGAGGAGGGGTAGGACCCAAATGCAAGGGAGTACACAGCCATACTGAAAATAAAGGGTTTATTCCCCAAAAAAAAAACAGGGACACGGATAGGGTACTCACAGTCAGGTATGGTAATGACAAGACAAGACACAAAACATAAACCTAAATACACAGAACCAAACGACACAGGTGGACACAATGACGCTAACGAGAACGAGACACAGGTGAAGACAATGACAGGGAAACACTAGGACAGGGCAAAACCAAAAACAGGGGGGCACGGCTGTGGCCGTGACAGGACCCCCCTCTCAAGGGACGTCACATAAGGCAGGGCAGGGGGTTGGAGCAGGTCCGGAGGTCGGCCCGGAGGCAGGGCAGAGGGCCGACGCAGGTCCGGGGGTCGACCCGGAGGCAGGGCAGAAGGCCGGCGGCCCGGAGGCCAGAGCAGGTCCAGGGAACCACCCGGGGGCAGGACGGGCACAGGGGACGGGCACGGGGGACAGGAGGCGCCTGGGAGCGCGGACGAGGGGGCGCCTGGGAGCGCGGACGAGGGGGCGCCTGGGAGCGCGGACGAGGGGGCGCCTGGGAGCGCGGACGAGGGGGCGCGGACGAGGGGGCGCCTGGGAGCGCGGACGAGGGGGCGCGGACGAGGGGGCGCCTGGGAGCGCGGGCGCGGGGGCGCGGACGAGGGGGCGCCTGGGAGCGCGGACGAGGGGGCGCCTGGGAGCGCGGACGAGGGGGCGCCTGGGAGCGCGGACGATGGGGCGCCTGGGAGAGTGGGCACGGTGGCAGGCTGCGGCCAGGAGTCCTCGGGCGGAGGAGGTGGGGACCAGGAGTCCTCGGGCGGAGGAGGATGCGGCCAGGAGTCCTCGGGCGGAGGAGGATGCGGCCAGGAGTCCTCGGGCGGAGGAGGATGCGGCCAGGAGTCCTCGGGCGGAGGAGGATGCGGCCAGGAGTCCTCGGGCGGAGGAGGATGCGGCCAGGAGTCCTCGGGCGGAGGAGGCGGCGGCCAGGAGTCCTCGGGCGGAGGAGGCGGCGGCCAGGAGTCCTCGGGCGGAGGAGGATGCGGCCAGGAGTCCTCGGGCGGAGGAGGCGGCGGCCAGGAGTCCTCGGGCGGAGGAGGCGGCGGCCAGGAGTCCTCGGGAGGAGGCGGCGGCCAGGAGTCCTCGGGCGGAGGAGGCGGCGGCCAGCGGGGCACAGGGCAGGAACGAGGCAGGGGCACAGGGCAGGAACGAGGCAGGGGCACAGGGCAGGAACGAGGCAGGGGCACAGGGCAGGAACGAGGCAGTGGCACAGGGCAGGAACGAGGCAGGGGCACAGGGCAGGAACGAGGCAGGGGCACAGGGCAGGAACGAGGCAGGGGCACAGGGCAGGAACGAGGCTGGGGCACAGGGCAGGAACGAGGCAGGGGCACAGGGCAGGAACGAGGCAGGGGCACAGGGCAGGAACGAGGCAGGGGCACAGGGCAGGAACGAGGCTGGGGCACAGGGCAGGAACGAGGCTGGGGCACAGGGCAGGAACGAGGCTGGGGCACAGGGCAGGACCGAGGCTGGAGTACAGGGCAGGAACGGGGCTGGGTACCGGCGGCAGGCGGCCGAGACTCCCCGGCAGGCACAGCCTCAGTGCTCTGGGTGCTGGGCGGCACAACCTTTTTCGTTCGGGCGCAGGGCGACACAACCTCAGGATGAGGCAGGGGCACAGGGCAGGATCGAGGCAGGGGCCCAGGGCAGGACCGAGGCTGGAGTCGGGGTTCAGGCTGGGGCTGGAGCCGGGGTAGGAACCAGGACTTGGGGTGGGCCCTCCGCTGCAGGCTTCGGGGTCCACCACGGGTAAGTCGGGTCCCTAGGAAAGGGTTCAGGGAACTCTCTGCTGGGTCCATTTGTGGTCTTGTCATTCTGTCAGGGTGTGAGGAGGGGTAGGACCCAAATGCAAGGGAGTACACAGCCATACTGAAAATAAAGGGTTTATTTCCGAAAAAAACAGGGACACGGATAGGGTACTCACATAGACAGGTATGGTAGATCAGAACTGGCATAACATAACATATACCGTATTTTCCGGATTATAAATCACACTTTTTTTCATAGTTTGGCTGGTCCTGCGACTTATAGTCAGGTGCGACTTATATATCAAAATATATATAATTTAACATGTTTTTAAATGTTAATTCTGTCACGGCCACAGCCGAGCTGTGCATCTGACAATAAAAGACTTTAACTTGAACCATCAGAACCCACAACAATCATGACTTTGATTATCAGCGTTGTGTGGATCCTAACTCTTTTCATTCAGGGTAAGAAGTCAATAACATTCATTTACATTTAGTCATTTAGCAGACGCTCTTATCCAGAGCGACTTACAGTAATGACAGGGACATTCCCCCCGAGGCAAGTAGGGTGAAGTGCCTTGCCCAAGGACACAACGTCAGTTTGCATGACCGGGAATCGAACTGGCAACCTTCGGATTACTAGTCCGATTCCCTCACCGCTCAGCCACCTGACCCTATATATACCCCATTCCTAAAAAAGGTGTTTAAGTATACTGTACATGTGATGTCAGATGCATGTCTTTTCAAAGTCAAAACATTTCAAATGTTGTCATGTTCAACATTGTGTTTAACAAGCTCTACGTTGTCTCTTTTGTTGAGTCCAGAGGACAGATCACTGTGACTCAGACTCCTGCAGTGACAGTTGTTCTCCCAGGACAGACTGGAGTCTCTCTGCAGTGTATCCCCCAGTAGAGGGCGTAGTAGGCCTGTGTAAGTCCTCTGCCCTCTTACACATGGTTCAGATTTTACTTAGTTCTATTTAAATGACACAAGGCTTCCAGCTTGATCCAGTGAGGAGACAGTAGAGACTGACAGTACATGATGAGCTAAGATGTTGACATGTGCAGCAACCTCACTGAGACTGAGCTCCCTTGGTGCCTTCAGCACCAGACACACCACCTCCACCCAGCACCCAAGCTCTCCATGTACAGCACCAGACACACCACCTCCACCCAGCACCCAAGCTCTCCATGTACAGCACCAGACACACCACCTCCACCCAGCACCCAAGCTCTCCAAGTTCAGCACCCCTTAAGTTTCCTTCTCCTCAGCTCATTGAGGAACAGCAAAGCTGCACCTCATTCCCTTAACAGCCTCTCTGCCTACAAAAGCAGATACACAGCAAGACAGAGGGAGAAAGCACTACCTGAGGGAGGAAAGACAGGTGACAGGTGGATTGGGCACCAAGGAATGAAGACCCTGAACTGACCTGTTCTTGTCAGTGTACTCTGCGGAGTAAAGGCATCGCCAGGGTGACCAGCTGAAAAGGATTGATCTAATCACTGTGTTTGTACCCTGAAGGTGCGGATTGAGGCTACAAAAGGAGGAAGAGAAGAACGTAGAAGGGGGCGAGGGGATGGAACTGTTAATATATGTATCCCCTGGAATTGATGTGTGTATTGAATGAAGAATACAAGGAGCACCACAATATCGTTTTTGCCTTGTCTCTGGTTTTCTTTATTAATATGCCGTCACTGTTGTGCCGTAATATAGTGGGATGAAAACTATTACCATACAAACGCTCACATTGGTGGAGAATGCGAGTGTTTACATTTACATTACATTTACATTTATTCATTTAGCAGACGCTTTTATCCAATGCGACTTCCAAGAGAGAGCTTTACAAAGTGAATAGGTCACTGATAACAACAAGTTAGCCCCCAAAAAACGTTGCGGGTAGCCAAAACATGAAGCACATATTGTGAACAACTAAAATAAAAGCCAAAGGGAAGAACCACAAGAGCATGTAGTTAAACAAGTTACAATTAAACAACATGAATCGCTATAAGTGCAAGTGTACCTGTAGAAAAGCAAGCAACAGTAAAACATATTTCAACAATTTAACCACTAACCAACAAGAGCAGCAAGGCTCTAAGCAAGAGTCATTGTGATCCTTGAGAAAACTAACATGGGGTCCAGCAAACCATTCCTAAGTACCGTTGCACTCCCGGAACAAGTGCGTCTTGAGCCTTTAACCAAGTTCCCCCGGATAAGGACGAAGAAAGACCGACCAACATGAGTGAGGCAATCCTGGCCCAGCTGGCGGCGTGTGCGGCCAAACAGACGCTGTTATTAGAGACAATCCAACATGATATGGCTAGAGAAAGGCCAGAACCGCGGAGGGCCCCCCCAAGGGTGAACACCCTCATCCCCAGACTGTCCAGTGAGGATGACATCGAAGCATACCTCACAGCGTTCAAGAGGACAGCTAGAAGAGAGGGATGGCCAGGTGATGAATGGGTAGGGCTGATTGCGCCTTTACTAACAGGACCAGCACAGGCTGCATATTATGATTGAAGTGAGGACGCTGAGGTGGGCTACCACCGCCTGAAAACTGAGATTTTAGCCCGGTATCACCTAACACCCCGGGAACAGCACAAATATTCCACGGGTGAACCTATACAGAGGGTGAGTCTCCGGGGAGGGCAACTCTTCCAGTTGGCACGGCTAGTTAAAGGCTGGTTGGGGTTGGCCCAATCAGTGTCCGAAGTGTTAGAGACTATTGCAATCGACAAGTGTTTGAGGGAGCTACCAACGAGTTTGCTCAGAACGGTGAGCCAGAGTGACCCACAGTGCATGGACAACCTTGTAAAGGCTATTGACGCATGTGGTGCCACCGAAGCTTTGGTGAATGCTGGGAGGCGAGAGAGGCCAGCGAGAGGACCGCCAGCCACAGAAGGCAAAGACGGAGGCGGTGAGACAGTGGCCGAGACCAACCACAAAGAAGGCAGTGCGGGCCTTCCTAGGACTGACAGGGTATTACAGGCGCTTCATCCCTAATTATGCTACCACAGCAACCCCACTAACAGACCTGACCAAGGACTATAAGCCAGTATGGGCGGTATGGACGGACGCTACGGAATGGGCTTTTACTAGCCTGAAATCCTTGTTGTGTACAAACCCTGTGTTGAGAATGCCTGATTTTAACAGCCTTTTTACCGGGTTTCCAGATGCGTCAGACACTGGGATAGGGGCGCTGCTGTCGCAGGGTGAGGGAGAGGAGGCGCATCCCCTCGTGTATATCAGTCGCATGCTTTCCAACAGAGAACGGAAGTATGCCGCCGTGGAAAGGGAAGCCTTTAAGATATTAAATGGCCACTGGAATACTTGAGGTACTACCTTTTAGGAAGAAGTTTCCGCCTAGTCACGGACCACACCCCCCTAAAGTGGATGACGGGACAGACGGACTCCAACAGTAGGGTTACAAGGTGGTTTCTGGCGTTACAGGCCTTTTGACAAGTTTGACGTTGTGCATACAGTACCAGTCAAAAGTTTGGACACAGTACTGTAAACCAAGTTGCATGGGAATGCGGATGCGCTGTCTCGCCGTGACCGTTAGTGGCTGGCGCAAGACCCTTTAGGTCTGACTTGTTGGGGGGGTTATGCAAGAGGGCAGAGGACTTATACAGGCCTACTATGCCCTCTACTGGGGGGCAAGGCAGAGTAAAGGCCAGGGTGACCAGCTGAAAAGGATTGCACTAATCACTGTTTTTGTACCATGAAGGTCCAGATTGAGGCTACAAAAGGAGGAAGAGAACAACGGAGATATGTATCCCCAGGAATTGATGTGTGTTTTGAATGAAGAATACAAGGAGCACCACAATATAGTTTTTTCTTGCCTTGTCTCTGGTTTCCTTTATTAATATGCCGACACTGTTGTGCCGTAATATAGTGGGATGAAAACTATTACCATACAAATGCTCACACATGATCTATGACCTTGTTGATACAGGAAACAAGCCTAACCAAACATCTTACTATCATTGTATCAATATGATTAACAAGCTTCAGGATACTCTTTTCAAAATGACTTACTTGAAGTTCTTAAGGAGTACTGACGCAGATTTTGTCATTTACTTTGTACAGTATATGATTTGTTAATTCTGCCAGTTTTTCTTTAAAGCCTCTTTACTTACAGGAATTGTTCTGTGCTCAGCTGTTCTCTGTCCTGCTCATTTATAACATGTAGACTAACAGGAAGCTTTGCCCTTGTCACTATCAATAGTGGAACCTGAAAAGCACTTATACTTGTTTTACATTCATTTGTGGAATGTGGCATAATGAGTGTTTGCGTTTGTGATATAATGAGTGGTTTGTGGTAAAATGAGTGTAGTAATGAACCAATCTGTTGAACTACAGTTTCTCTGTGGGTCCAAGAAAGTCTGTCTGTACAGAGAGGACACTTTGCATAGGCAGCACATGCTTCAGTGGTCTGGGAGTGTTTATAGTCCTGTGAGTTTAACACTTCATGACTGAGAGCTGTCCTTCATGACAACAGAACTCACAACAACCATGACTCTGATCACCATCTTCATCTGGACTCTAGCTGTCTACATACAGGGTAAGAAAGTTCTGTCATGTAACAGAATTTTATCAATTTCAGTATTACCTCTAATGTTAATTGTTTTCTGCAATGCGTATGCTTTGTATTATCAAGATGTATCCTTAATATTTGTTTTTCCTTTTTCATATCCAGAGTCCAGAGGGCAGTACACTCTGACTCAGAGTCCTGCAGTGAAAGCTGTTCCTGCAGGAGAAACAGTCTCCATAGCCTGTAGAGTTAGTAGTCCTGTGCACTATAATGGTGATCACTGTCTAGCCTGGTACCTCCAGAGACCTGGAGAAGCTCCTAAACTCCTCATTTACTACGCTACAACACTTCAGTCTGGGACTCCATCTAGATTCAGTGGTACAGGATCACGTAGTGACTTCACTCTGACCATCAGTGGAGTCCAGGCTGAAGATGCAGGAGATTACTACTGTCAGAGTTTACACTACCCTAACAGTGTCTTGGTGTTCACACAGTGATACAGAGTCGTACAAAAACCTCCCTCAGTCAGACTGCACAGTGACTGCACTGCTACAGCTGAGACCTACTGCAGGTGCTGAGAGGGAAGAGAAAGTGACATGAAACACTGACTGGCCTTTGTTACATTGAGCTGAATATATCAGTGATGCCAATTATGTCAACCATCCCACCCTCATGTCAAAGCAGTCTTGAAAACATTTCAGCTCATAACGTTTAGATATAAAATGAATTATTGAACAACAAAACATTAACTTTATATATATGTTTGAAACATGTCTTCTCTGACTGTCATTCACATTAAGTGTTCATTAGAGACTTATACATTCATCAGGCTGATCAACATCCTTTATAGTGAAAAATTACTGGACAGTAATTAAAGAAGTGTAACATTAAAAATACCACAATCATCCTAGTCAGCCTTCCTAATCATCATCAACACTATCATGATCAACTACCTTTCTGCCTCTGACAACATCACCGTCATGCTGAAACCGGCTCTCAGACTACAGGTGAAAGTCATCAAACTGGTTCAGAAGCAGGTACGTGTGTGTTTTGACACCACAGACTGGAATATGTTCAAGCAGGTAGCCACTTACAATGAACACACAGACATCCTGGAGTACACAGAGACCGTCACTGCATTCATCACCAAGTACACTGATGATGTCACACACGACAAAACCATCACAACCCGGGCTAACCAGAAGCTATGAATGACAGGAAACTTGTCCCGTGGCATCAGGAAGACCAAACAGCAATACGCAAAAATGATTACCTGACATTTCAGAGACAGCAGAGATACACAGAGTCTGTTGCAGGGTATCCAGGCCATCACAGACTACAAATCTCCACCACAGACCCAGTAACATCACTAAACAACCTCAATAACTTCTTTGGTCGCTTTGAAGCACAAAACAACACACCAGATTGTTTGTCTGTCTACGGCCAGCGTGAAAAGATCTCTCTCCACGATCGATCCCCGCAAGTCAGCTGGTCCAGACAACATACCTGGTTGTTTACTGAAGGACTGTGCAGAGGAGCTCATAGATGTCCTCACAGACATCTTCAACACCTCTCTGAGTCAGGCTGTTGTTCCCACGTGCTTCAAAGCCACCACCATTATTCCTGTACCAAAGAAGTCACCTCCATCCTTCTTCAATAACTAGAAGGTGCTTTATTAAGGTACAAGAGGTAGTGCTGTCCGTATAAAAGTCCTGACCCCTAACCATCCAGCCCAACTAAACACACCTTATTAAAATAGACCCTAACACCAACCCCAACTATCATAGTCCAGAGTTAATATGACTCCTCACTTCTGTGGTTTCCCTACCAACAATGAGGGCAGGGGAAATGTGGTGACCACTGAACTGGGGGAAGAGGGAGGTCGAGAAGTGAGGCGTGAGTTAGGAGCAGTGTAAACTGCTGCACTAAATGAATATGTTTTGGCTATACCTGCAATGTTTGGGGCTATCTCGTTGTTATGATCAGTGACCTATGATGCACTTTTGTAAAGCTCTCTCTTGGAAGTTGCTTTGGATAACAGCGTCTGCTAAATGCATAAATGTAAATGTAATGTAAATGTATTAGGTGTTGTAACATAACACTGCTGTACTACATTACTGCTTAGCAACAGTATAGTAACTAATATAAACAGATGTAGTTAACAGATATTACATTCATATGTCAACTCACCCACTCTCATGTCACAGCAGTCCTGAAAACGTTTAGGCTCATAATGTTTAGATATGAAATGACTTATAGAAGAACAAAACATTATCTTTATATATCTTTTTTAAAACATGTCTCCACTGACTCTCTCATTCAGACTTAGTGTTCATCAGAGACTGTTATACATTCATCAGGCTGGTCGACATCCCTGATACTGAATAATTACTGGACAGTAATTTAACCCTTGTGTTATCTTCGGGTCATTCTGACCCATCAGTCATTGTGACCCACCGTCGTATTGCGACAAATTTACCGCATACAAAAACAAAGTGAAGCATTTTCTTTTAACCGTTGGGCTGTCTCAGCCCCCCCACATTGCGAAGGTTAAAAGAAAATTATTTTTATTTGTTTTTGTATTGGGTACAATTGGGTAAACACAACGATGGTTCGTTATGAACCTTTGGGTCATGTGACCCGAAGGCAGCACAAGGGTTAAGAAGTGTAACCTGTTTTAAAAATACCACAATCATCCTAGTCAGCCTTCCTAATTATCATCATCATCTTCATCCCCATCACGATCAACTACCTTTCTACCTCTGTCATCTGTCTCACTGAAACCTAATATCTGACATCACCATACACTTCACTTCTGTCATCACGTTTTATACATCAGATCACAGTTCCTGTCAGAACTCTGACATGAACACTTGAGAGGAAGTCACCACTTCCATTCCTGTGTTACATTTATCTCAGACAGGAGTTAGATGACTCACAAGCCCCCCCTCCTCTTCCCCCATATTAAATGAAACCAGCCCCCCTCACACCTGGCCCAGTCTAGGGTATTTTAGACTCAACTGTTCAACTATACATTGGAGCTGTGGGAGTGAAACTGAGATTTGCATAGTCAGGGTGGCTGGTTCTAACTACTCCCAGAAAGGAGCAGCACTCTCACCAAATGCTCACCTGGCCCCAGGGGATTAAGAAAGATTATCACTTAATTATAAGATTATAAGGGTCCTACAGATTACGGACCCTTTGTATCACAGCAGAATTAATTAATGTCTTTAAAAAATTTAATCAAACGTTATTCAGACTGAATCAGATTTGGTTGAGTCTGTCCATACTGTGTGAACACCACAATCTCATGTTATCATGGTGGTAATATGTAAGCTCTCCTGTAAAGTTATATGTTTTGTCATGATGACAGGTAAATATAAGTGATAATATATTGGATGGATATATCTACATTCAGTTACAGTTTTAGTTTCAGTGAAACAGTAATGGTTGATAATCTATCATTCTTTTTTATTACTGTCATTATCTGACAACAATAGTGTGTTGTAATGAGATATTTTCAATGTACAATCCTATTTTTGGATTACTGCAATCAATATTCGTATGAATAAAGTCAAAATTCAGCATTTTCAAGTTCAACAAGAAATCTTTATTGTCCAATAAAATAACAACATTCCAGCATCAAAGCAAAGCCAACTAACAGAGTGAATAGTGACCAAAAGCAGAACACGTCAACTTTAGCACTGATAACACCTCAGTCTACAAACAGCAGCGACAAGTGGACTCTAACAAAGCTCCCTGTTAGTCTGCATGTGAGCCATCAGGAGGACAGAGAATGGCTGAGCACAGAACAGAGTCCCAGGAGAGGAAGCAGCCCCTCTCCACAGGGCTGTGTGAGCCTGGGGCTACTCAGAACACTGCTCTCTCTTCAGGGTGTGAGTGACCGTAGGCTGGGAGCTTTGGTGGGCCTCACAGGTCACGTCCAGCACCCTGGCCCACTCCTGGGCAGTGAGAGTCAGGGTGCTGCTCCAGCTGTACTGGCCGTCCTTCTCCAGGAGCCCCCTGCTGGCCTCCTGGCCCTTCTTGCTGCTCCCGTCCACCTTCCAGCTGAGTGTCCAGTCTGAGGGGAAGCCCTTGTTGGCCAGACACATCAGCGTGGCCGTACTCTTACTGGACAGTTCCTCACTGGAGGGGGGCAGCACCGTCAGGGTGGGGGCACGGTTGCCTGGAGACAAACACAATACGTCAGATTCCACAACTACACAGCAGTTTAAGAGATTGTCTTTGATGGCAGAGATGGACTTCTGCTATTTCAACCAACGACTCGAACCTTAGGATCAGTTTGAAAACATCAATACGTTTTCATAGTGTATCAAACCGATTAATGCAATTTAATACATGAACATGAGTTAGTATATTGATATATTAGGAAACAAATGAAGGTGTTCTTTCAGGAAATGACAATGTCATTTCAGGTATAGGATGTAATAAATTGAGCCTGGCAAAATGTCTAAATCTACAGTGTATTTCATGAATTGACAAAATAGATATTAACATAAGTATAGATATCAAAATGAAAGGGCTTACATAACCAAAAACCACATGTCAAATTGTGTTAAATGATGAGAAAATCCACCCATGAACAAACGGCTTTAACATAAAGCAAGAACACAAGAAACTTTGTGATCAAGCTGTTTTAAAGGATTCAATAGAAAGTAGATCAATGAAGAAAAAAAAAAGTATGATCTCTAAGGTTGGAATGGTCTAACCATACTGGTTTCAATAAAATAAAAAACTAAATAGAAGTGAACACTGAAAAAAAAAAAATCTCGACATTTCTATAAAAAAGCAGACACTCAAAAAGTTACATCCATTTAAGTCAAGTTTTTCACTTACTTCCAACATCCAGTCTGGTACCGCCACCAAATGTGTACCACAGTGATACAATCCCTATCACTGCCCGTACAAAAACCTCCCTCCAATTGCTGCTGAATTCACAGCTTCTTTAGACTTTAGTTAAGTTGTTTAAAAAGCAAGAATACTTCCTGAGTGATCCCTTTTAATAGCTACTTTAGTGAACAATGAAAAAACCTTTGAGTTTAACATTTATTTTCCATAAAAAATTCTGATACGCAATGATTCAGAATTTTCATAATTGTTGAAAAAAAAATATTCGGAGAAGTGACAGTTGATGTAAAGATCTATTAACACAAACAAAGAGAATATTCAATCGTTTTCAGATACTTACTTCCAACATCCAGTCTGGTGCCTCCACCAAAAGTCCACCACAGTGATTGACTCTGGTTAAGTCGCCGTACAAAAACCTCTGTGTGTTGTGATGCTGCAGCTCTACCAGAGCACACAGCTGCTGTCTGCCAAAAACCTGGACTCACAAAACACTGCACTGTAGTACAGCATACTACACAATCCTGCACTACACTCTCTCCAACAGCAGCTGAGGTTCTGTCTCCAACATCATGTGAGTTGGGTCCTTCTTGTATTCCTATTTCAATTTTCAGGACCTACTCTGGTGAACCTCTCATGTGTCGTTCTCATCAGAGTCCATGACAACAGAAGAGGCAGTCTCCAGCCTTTGATCCACTGTTAGTATTCCTCCATATTGTCCACAGGCTAGAGAGCAGCTAGGACAGTGATCCATGTAGTATATTCCTTTATTCTACATGCTGATCCCAGACTTAACAGTGGGGCTGAAGTCACAGAGGACAGACTCCACTAGCAGAGAATCCCAGCAGCTGTAGTTGACACAAGTGTTCACTGACTGATTTGAGGAACTTAGTCCAAGCATGAGTGAACAGGCTGCTGATAGCATACATCACCACATGAGGAAGATGAACTCTGCTGATGGTCTTGTCAGAATGACCAAGAAATATTCATGTACACAGGTTATTAGGTACAGTTTCCATACAATACTTCCTTTAGGGTACAGCACTAGACATCAAGTTTCTACATAGAATGCTACAGTGTCCTTCTATCCTTGAAAGGGTGTACCATGTTTGGCAATCACACTGGGACCCGTATGTGTAGCGCAACCAGATCACAGGAGATGGACAAAGGAAGTCAGGTTTGCACGGCTGTGCATTAATACATAACTAAAAAAGTAAAAGGTTCAAGTGGTTTTTATTGGCATTTCAAATTCCATGTCCATGACAACAGAAGAGCCAGTGTCCAGCATTAGATCCATTGTTAGTATTCCTCCATATTTTCCACAGGCTAGAGAGCAGCTGGGACAGTGATCCATGTAGTATATTCCTTTATTCTTACAAAGCACTCTTTGTATTCTTATTCAAAGATATGAATTTGTGCAAATGTTTTCATGGTTGTATTTAATATCCATATAGACATACTTAAGGAGAAGGATATAATGATGTTCAGATCTCATCCCCAGTAACTGAAATAGATACTGGACTTATTTGCATACTGAATGTATGAGCTTCAGTAGTCTGGGAGTGTTTATATGTGAGTACAACACTTGATGACTCACTCTTCATATCATCAGAACCCACAACAATCATGACTTTGATTATCAGCATTGTGTGTCACGCCCCTGGCTGTGACGCTGTTTTCTGTTTCTCTTTTCCTTTGTGTTCTCCTCCCTCCCTTTCCCTGTGTGTGTGTGTGTGTGTGTGTGTGTGTGTGTGTGTGTGTGTGTGTGTGTGTGTGTGTGTGTGTGTGTGGTGCGGAGTCTCCCGGGACAGACAACCATCCTCACCTGTGGCAGATCAGAAATCACCGATCCATGTAAACCCTGCGCTGACCAGCTGTCCACTGCGCTGACCAGCTGTCTCAGGTGTTTACCTACATCTTTAACACCTCCCTTGAGACATGCCATGTGCCAGCCTGTCTCAAGTCCTCCACCATCATCCCTGTGCCCAAAAAGCCAAGGCCAACAGGACATAATGACTACAGACCCGTCGCCCTGACCTCTGTGGTAATGAAGTCTTTCGAGCGCCTGGTGCTGGCACACCTTAAATCCATCACTGACCCTCTACTGGACCCCCTGCAGTTTGCCTACAGAGCCAACAGGTCTGTGGATGATGCAGTTAACATGGCCCTCCACTTCACCCTACAGCACCTGGACTCCCCAGCATCCTATGCCAGGATCCTGTTTGTGGACTTCAGCTCTGCCTTCAATACCATCATCCCCGCCCTGCTTCAGGACAAGCTCTCCCAGCTGAACGTGCCTGATTCCACCTGCAGGTGGATCACAGACTTCCTGTCTGACAGGAAGCAGTGCGTTAAACTGGGAACACAAGTCTCTGACTCCCGGTCCATCAGCACCGGATCACCTCAGGGCTGCGTCCTTTCTCCTCTGCTCTTCTCCCTGTACACCAACAGTTGCACCTCCAGTCATCCGTCTGTCAAACTCCTGAAGTTTGCAGACGACACCCCCCTTATTGGGCTCATCTCTGGTGGAGACGAGTCTGATTATAGGTGGGAAGCGGCCAACCTGGTGACCTGGTGCAGCCAGAACAACTTAGAGCTCAATGCTCTTAAGACAGTGGAGATGGTTGTGGACTTCAGGAGGAACACAGCCCCACTCACCCCCATCACCCTGTGTGACTCCCCAGTCAACACTGTGGAGTCCTTCCACTTCCTGGGCACTATCCTCTCCCAGGACCTCAAGTGGGAACTGAACATTAGCTCCCTCATCAAGAAAGCACAACAGAGGATGTACTTCCTTCGGCAGCTGAAGAAGTTCAACCTGCCAAAGACAATGATGGTGCACTTCTACTCAGCCATCATTGAGTCCATCCTCACCTCCTCCATCACCGTCTGGTACGCTGCTGCCACTGCCAAGGACAAGAGCAGACTGCAGCGTATCATCCGTACTGCTGAGAAGGTGATTGGCTGCAATCTGCCTACCCTCGAGGACCTGCACACCTCGAGGACCCTGAGGCGAGCGAGGAAGATTGTGGCCGACTCCTCCCACCCTGGACACTCTGGGAGTGACTGTTTCAGTCACTCCCCTCCGGCAGAAGGCTGCGGTCTATCAGGACCAATACCTCACGCCACAAAAACAGTTTCTTCCCTTCCGCTGTTGGCCTCTTCAACAAGGCCAAGGGACCACACTGACTCAAAATGACTTCTTGCTTAAAACACTCTGCTTTTGCACTGCACCACAACATGGTATCTTGTACATTTGTATTTTTTGTAATATTTGTATTTTTGTATTTTTATTATTTTGTATTTTGTAATTTACGGCAACTTATATTTTATTGTATATTTAATTCTATTCTAATCCCACTTAGTACTGCTAGTTTATGTACCCTTAGTATAGTTAGTCCACATATTTAAATTTTAGGTATATGTTTATTGTATGCACCTTCCTGCCAAAGCAAATTCCTTGTCTGTGCAAATTTTCATGGCGAATAAATCCCTTTCTGATTCTGATTCTGATTTCTGATTCTGATTCATCCAGACGCTGCCAGATTGTTAACTCCGCTACAACATTAAATACTTACCTTTTTTGAACCTTCGCCTCACAAGTCCGTTTTAAAGGTCCGAACATTGCTGTACCGCAACAGAACAATATGGCCAAATGGACCAAACGGAAGAACACGCGCTTCGGACGGCGCTGTTCTCACAAGGAACCCGAGTGGACCAGCATGAACAGGTTTTACGGGAGTTGATAGAAAAGCTCAACGGGCTCGCCGCTGACGTTACTCAGCTTGGCAACCAAATGATCCACCTCACCGCTCAGGTGTCCACGCTGGCTGCACCACCATCGCCTTCCAGGGATCAACCTGAGGTCCCTGCACGGTCTTCGGACCAGCCCCTCACCGCAGGCGCTCGAGAGCCTCACATCCCGACTCCAGAGCGCTATGCGGGTGATCCTGGAGCCTGTGGCTGGTTTCTCCTCCAGTGCTCCTTTGTGTTTGATCCAACCCAACACCTATCATGCAGATAAGTCCCGTATTGCCTTTTTGTTAAGTTTACTCATTGGCAGAGCAGCTCAATGGGCTACAGCAGTTTGGGAGAGTAACTCTCCTGTGTGTGACTCCTATGCTGTTTTCACTTTGGAAATGAGGAAGGTATTTGATCACCCTCTTAAGGGCAAAGAAGCAGCTAAAAGGCTACTGACACTCACTCAAGGCTCGTCTCCCATCTGCCGGAGAGGAACCTATGCAGTTTGGTCAGACTCGTCTTACACTTGCCGAACGCCAACGTTGGCAAAGGTCCGGGCTTTGTCTTTACTGTGGACAAGCCGGACATTACACCAACACGTGCCCCCTGCTACCAAGGAGATCCTGGTGAGCCACACTTTCTCTCTCCAGTCTTCACCCCCCAAAGGCTCCAACTCCAGTGCACCGTACTATGGTCACGTGAGTCCATTCCTCTTCTCGCATTAGTCGATTCAGGAGCAGATGACAACTTTATTGACTCCAGCATTGTCTCTCGGGCTAACGTCCCTGTGGAGCCCTTAGGTCGCCCTCATGATGTTAATGCTCTGAATGGAGAGAGATTAGCCAGAATCACTCACCTCACTGTTCCGCTGACTCTGGTGGTGTCTGGAAACCACAGGGAGGTCACCAAGTTCTTGGTCATTTCTTCACCACATGCCCCGGTGGTTTTGGGGCTTCCCTGGTTAAAGAGACACAACCCACACATTGACTGGACAGCCAACAAGATTGTCAGCTGGAGCGAGTTCTGCCACTCCAGCTGTCTTCGGTCGGCCGTGATCTCTAGCAAACAAGCAGACACCCCGCCACCTAGTCCTCCTGATCTATCTGCTGTGCCCCCTGAATACCATGGTCTCGTGAGGTGTTCAACAAGCAGCGAACGCTGTCCCTGCCTCCTCACCGCCCTTATGATTGCGCCATTGAACTGTTTCCTGGTGCCCTGTTGCCTACCAGCCAACTGTACAAGATTTCCCGTCCTGAGAGAGAGGCAATGGAAGGTTACATTAAGGACTCCTTAGCAGCGGGGTTGATTCGTCCTTTCTCCTCACCTGTAGGGGCAGGATTCTTTTTTGTGGATAAGAAAGACAAGACACTGCGGCCCTGCATAGACTATCGAGGGTTAAATGAGATCACTGTGAAGAACAAATACCCTCTTCCCCTCACTCCGCTTTTGCACCTCTCCCTCAAGCCACCATATTCACAAAACTGGATTTGAGGAACGCGTACCACCTGGTGGGCATCAGACAGGGCGATGAATGGAAGACTGCATTCAATACTCCACTAGGACATTTTGAGTACTTGGTGATGCCTTTTGTCCTTACAAACGCACCTGCTGTGTTCCAAGCCCTCGTAAATGACGTTCTCCGGGACATGCTGAACAAGTTTGTTTTCATTTACTTTGATGACATACTTATTTTTTCCAGGACTCTTCAAGATCACATACGGCATGTGACGTTAGTACTCCAGCGCCTCCTAGAGAACAAGCTTTTTGTCAAAGCCGAGAAGTGTGTTTTTCATACTGCTTGTGTTCACTTTCTGGGTTTTGTAATCGAGCAGGGGCAAGTGAAGGCAGATCCCGACAAGGTAAAAGCTGTGGCAGAATGGCCAAGGCCCGAAACCCGAAAACAGCTTCAGCGTTTCCTTGGGTTCGCCAACTTTTACAGGAGGTTTATCAAAGACTACAGCCGAAAGGCTGCCCCACTGACTCGCCTCACCTCCACCTTCCTTCCCTTTAAGTGGTCCAGAGAGGCTGAAGAGGCTTTTTCCATCCTAAAGGGACTGTTTACTTCTGCACCTGTGCTCTCTCACCCTAACCCTTCCAGGCAGTTTGTCGTCGAGGCCGATGCTTCAGACTCCGGTATGGGAGCAGTCCTGTCCCAGCGTTCACCTGAGGATCAGAAGCTACATCCATGCGCTTTTTTCTCGCGGCGGCTCTCTCCCGCTGAGGTAAACTATGATATAGGCAATCGTGAACTTCTAGCAGTGGTACTGGCCTTGCAGGAATGGACACACTGGCTTGAAGGAGCAGAGCATCAGTTCATCGTCTGGACAGACCATAAGAACCTCTCCTACCTCCAATCAGCAAAGAGGTTGAACTCTCGACAGGCTAGATGGGCGCTGTTTCTGGGAAGGTTCCACTTCACCCTAACCTATCGCCCTGGACCCCGGAACGTTAAGCCGGACGCCTTGTCACGCCAATCCATGCCTGATGACCCAGAGTCCCAGCCTGGTTCCATTCAGCCCGCCACTTGGTTGACGTGGACGAGTCAAACGCCCTGTCCAAGAATGCCCCATCACCTTACCTGGTCAGTGCAGTACACTGGGAGATCGAGAGAGGTCCGCGAGGCTCAACTCAACCAACCCGACCTAGGCAGTGGTCCGCCTAATCGTTTGTTTGTCCCAGACTCAGTTCGAGCTCAGGTCCTCCAGTGGGGGCATAGTTCCAAACTTACCTGCCATCCTGGGTCCCACCGGACCCTTGTTTTCCTCAAGCAGAGATTCTGGTGGCCCTCTATGAGCCAAGATACTCGCTCTTTTGTTGCTGCCTGTTCTATCTGTGCCCGTAGCAAGTCCAACCATCAAGCTCCAGCGGGCCTCCTCAACCCTTTGCCTATCCCCAGGAGACCGTGGTCCAATGTTGCTGTGGATTTTGTGACCGGGCTCCCGGTATCAGAGGCTAATACAACCATACTAACCGTTGTGGATCGTTTTTCAAAAGCTGTTCATTTCATTCCCATTCCCAAATTACCTACATCCAGCGAAACCGCTAAACTCTTGGTCCTTCATGTGTACAGGCTCCATGGCATTCCCACAGACATTGTGTTAGACAGAGGACCTCAGTTCACCTCTCAAGTTTGGAAAGCTTTTTGTCAAGCCCTGGGAACTTCAGTCAGCCTCTCATCTGGTTACCACCCCCAATCCAATGGTCAAACAGAGCGAGCCAATCAAGACCTGGGATCCGCTCTACGTTGCGTCACGGCCCGCAACCCCTCTACGTGGAGCTCCTGTTTACCCTGGATTGAGTACGCCCACAACTCTCTGGTTTCCTCTGCCCCAGGTATGTCACCATTCATGGTGTCTTTGGGTTTTCAACCTCCCCTTTTCCCTGAACAAGAAGGAGACGTGGCTGTCCCATCAGTCCAGGCGCACTTGAGACGCTGTCGACGAGTGTGGAGAGCTGCTCGTGCCGCCCTCAAGCGCACAGCAGCCCGTAACCAGCAAATGGCAGACAGACATCGCAGGCCGTCCCCAGCTTACCAGCCTGGACAAAGGGTTTGGCTGTCGTCACGTGACCTTCCCCTTCAAGTGGACTCGAAGAAACAGGCACCTAAGTTTGTTGGCCCTTTTGTTGTTGATAGGGTCATAAACCCCTCTGTTGTTTGCCTTAAGTTACCTGCCTCCCTGAAGGTCCACGCATCTTTTCACGTTTCCCTCCTCAAGCCGGTTTCGGCTTGAGGAGCGTCACGCCCCTGGCTTGAGGAGCGTCACGCCCCTGGCTGTGACGCTGTTTTGTGTTTCTCTTTTACTTTGTGTTCTCCTCCCTCCCTTTCCCTGTGTGTGTGTGCATGGGCGGAGTCTCCCGGGACAGACAACCATCCTCACCTGTGGCAGATCAGCAATCACCGATCTATGTAAAACCTGCTCACCATCCAGACTCTGCCAGATTGTTAACTCCGCTACAACATTAAATACTTACCTTTTCTGAACCTTCGCCTCCCAAGTCCGTTTTAAAGGTCCGAACATTGCTGTACCGTAACAGTGTGGATCCTAACTCTTTTCATTCAGGGTAAGAAGTCAATGACAGATGCATGTCTTTTTCAAGTCAAAACATTTAAAATGTTGTCATGTTCAACATTGTGTTTAACATGCCTCTTGTCTCTTTTGCAGAGTGTAGAGGACAGATCACTGTGACTCAGACTCCTGCAGTGAAAGCTGTTCTCGCAGGACAGACAGTCTCTCTGCCGTGTAAAACCAACAGTAATGTCTTTGGAAACTGTCACAATGGTCAATCATCAGGTCACCAGTGTCTAGCGTGGTACCTCTAGAGACCTGGAGAACAACCCATACTCCTGATCCACACTGTTAAAACCCTCCAGACTGGGACTCCATCTACATTTACATTTAGTAATTTAGCAGTCATTTATCCAGAGCGACTTACAGTAAGTACAGGGACATTCCCACCGATGCAAGTAGGGTGAAGTGCCTTGCCCAAGGACACAACGTCAGTTGGCGTGACCGGGAATCGAACTGGAAACCTTCGGATTACTATCCCTCACCGCTCAGCCACCATCACTCCCATCTAGATTCAGTGGTGGTGGATCTGGGAGTGACTTCACTCTGACCATCAGTGGAGTCCAGGCTGAAGATGCAGCAGATTACTACTGTCAGAGTTTACACTACCCTAACAGTGTCCATGTGTTCACACAGTGATACAGACCCGTACAAAAGCCTCCCTCAGTCAGACTGCACAGTGACTGGGAATAGACAGTGACATGGAACACTGACTGGCCTTTGTAACACTGAGTTGAATACATCAGAATCAGAATCAGAAAGGGATTTATTCGCCATGAAAGTTTGCACAGACAAGGAATTTGCTTTGGCAGGAAGGTGCATACAATAAACATATACCTAAAATTTAAATATGTGGACTAACTATACTAAGGGTACATAAACTAGCAGTACTAAGTGGGATAAATATAAGTTGCCGTAAATTACAATATAAAATACAAAAATACAAATATTACAAAAAATACAAATGTACAAGATACCATGTTATGGTGCAGTGCAAAAGCAGAGTGATTTAGGCAATGAGTCAGTGTGGTCCCTTGGCCTTGTTGAAGAGGCCAACAGCGGAAGGGAAGAAACTGTTTTTGTGGCGTGAGGTATTGGTCCTGATAGACCGCAGCCTTCTGCCGGAGGGGAGTGACTGAAACAGGGAGTGTCCAGGGTGGGAGGAGTCGGCCACAATCTTCCTCGCTCGCCTCAGGGTCCTCGAGGTGTGCAGGTCCTCGAGGGTAGGCAGATTGCAGCCAATCACCTTCTCTACATGCTCATAATGTCAACCATCCCACCCTCATGTCAAAGCAGTCTTTAAGACACTTAAGCATGTTGAGTTGCACATACTATCAAATTATATATAAAAAACTCAAAGTAATCTTAATTGATTGGTTTGAAACCTGTTCTCACTGACTGTGAGGCTGTTATACATTCAACAGGACACAGAGCAGAATATTATCATTGCTGTTATTACTGAACAACTGGTAACTCATACTGAATATGACACTGGAGACTAAAAGAGGTCAACTGTGACGTGACATACAAATTATTGTAAGTTTAAAAGAAATCACAATCGTAATCAGCCCTCATAATTGTCACAGTACCAACACTGACCACTAGAGAGAGACAAAGACTGTCATTATTGCGACACAGCATCAAGCCTCAGTTCACACATCTCTTCAACTACAGTTTCTCTGTGGGTCCAAGAGAGTCTGTCTGTACAGAGAGGACACTTTGCATAGGCAGCACATGCTTCAGTGGTCTGGGAGTGTTTATAGTCCTGTGAGTTTAACACCTCCTGACTGAGAGCTGTCCTTCATGACAACAGAACCCACAACAACCATGACTCTGATCACCATCTTCATCTGGACTCTAGCTGTCTACATACAGGGTAAGAGAGATCTATGAAACACAATTTATTCAAACAGCTCAAACGACGGATGATTAAATGATGTCCTCCTGTTAATTGAGTTAAAATAGATGCTTTTGTATGGTAATAACATTCTCTTTTCACCCATAGAGTCCAGAGGAAAGATCACTGTGACTCAGACTCCTGCAGTGAAAGCTGTTCTCCCAGAACAGACAGTCTCTCTGCAGTGTAAAACCAGCAGTGATGTGTATGGAGATTGTTACAATGGTCAATCATCAGGTCACCAGTGTCTAGCGTGGTACCTCCAGAAACCTGGAGAAGCTCCTAAACTCCTCATTAATCACGCTAAAACACTTCAGTCTGGGACTTCATCTAGATTCAGTGGTGGTGGATCTGGGAGTGACTTCACTCTGACCATCAGTGGAGTCCAGGCTGAAGATGCAGGAGATTACTACTGTCAGAGTTTACACTACCCTAACAGTGTCTGGGTGTGCACACAGTGATACTGAGCCGTACAAAAACCTCCCTCGATCAGACTGCACAGTGACTGCACTGCTACAGCTGAGACCTACTGCAGCTGCTGAGAGGGAAGAGAGAGTGACATGGAACACTGACTGGTCTTTGTTACACTGAGCTGAATATATCAGTGGTGTTCATTGTCAAATGTGTGTATTTGTGTGTGGAGAAACGGTTTGTGTCGTTTAGTCAAACCACAAAACCCATTGAACACTACAACCTGGCCAATAGTGCGCAGGTGCACGTCCTATTAGGGAGTACAATGCTACTTAGGAATGATTGGCTGGACCTGATGTTTCCTCCAGAATCACACTGACTCTTATTGAGAGACTTGTTGCTCTTGTTGGTTTGTTGTAACTGACTTAAAACTATTGTACTCGCTGTGAAATATATTTTTGTTGCTTGCTTTTTTCCACAGGTACACCCTTGCACTTTTGAGGTTCATGTTGTTTAATCGTAACTTGTTGAACTACATGTTCTTATGGTTCTTCCCTTTGGGACTTATTTGGTTTTCACAATGTATGTTTCATGTTTTGGCTACCCACAATGTTTGGGGCTATCTCGTTGTTATGATCAGTGACCTATGCACTTTTGTAAAGCTCTCTCTTGGAAGTCGCTTTGGATAAAAGCGTCTGCTAAATGCATAAATGTAAATGTAATGTAAATGTATTAGGTGTTAGGTAACATAACACTGCTGTACTACATTACTGCTTAGCGACAGTATAGTAACTAATATAAACAGATGTAGTTAACAGATATTACATTCATTTGTCAATTCACCCACTCTCATGTCACAGCGGTCCTGAAAACCTTTAGGCTCATAACGTTTAGATATGAAATGACTTATAGAAAACAAAACATTATCTTTAAATATCTTTTTAAACTCTCTCATTCAGACTTAGTGTTCATCAGAGACTGTTATACATTCATCAGGCTGGTCAACATCCCTGATACTGAATAATTACTGGACAGTAATTTAAGAAGTGTAACCTTTTAAAAAATACCACAATCATCCTAGTCAGCCTTCCTAATAATCTTCATCATCCCTATCATGATCAACTGCCTTTCTGCCTCTGTCATCTGTGTCATTGAAACCTTAAATCTGGCCTCACCACACACTAATCCACACTCTGTCATCATATTAACTTGTCATAAACTCTTGTGTTTTCTACATCAGATCACATGGTCCTTGTCAGAACTCTCCCATGAAGACATGAGAGGAAGTCACCACTTCCATTCCTGTTACATTCATCTCAGACAGGAGTTAGAGCCCCCTCCACTCCCCCATAGTAATGAAACCAGCCCCCCTACCTGGCCCAGTCCAGGGGATTTTAGATTAAACTGATTAGGTGACCTGTGATCTACATTGGTACTTCTTGGTGTAGTATCCAGCTGAGAGTGGTAAACATTCACAAATGTACTAAATGCACACTTTATCAATTCAAAGTAGTAAATATAAACTCTTTGCCTCTTCCATTTGTTCATATACAGCTCCATAGCCAGATCTCTAAACAAACTTCCCTATAGTTCGTCAAAGTGAAGAATGATCCTAATCCTAATCAACACCTCATGAGCAATGACTAGTCCAACAGGATGCACTGCAGGGAGTCTAGTCACTATTATTCACTCACGGTAGCGTCAGACCGTCAATCAGGCACCACCAAGTTGCAACACTAGAGTTTTCATGAGAGTAATGGCCTTTCTATCTGCCGAGAGAATTTTCAGCCATCTTGCTGGTTGCTGTCTACATCCCCCCCCCCAGCTCCAACAACAGCGATAGCAACGAGGCACTGAGCAAACTTTATCAGCACATCCGGACTGATTCTTCATCACGGCTGGAGATTTCAATCATCCATCCATCGTCAACCGCTTATCCAGTTTCGGGTCGCGGGGGCAGCAGCTCCAACAGGGGGCCCCAAACTTCCCTATCCTGAGCCACATTGACCAGCTCTGATTAGGGAACCCCGAGTCGTTAGGGTTAGGCCAGTTTGGAGATATAATCTCTCCACCTAGTCCTGGGTCTTCCCCCGAGGCCTCCTCGCAGCTGGACATGTCTGGAACACCTCCCTAGGATGCCCAGGGGGCATCCTTATCAGGTGCCCAAACCACCTGAACTAGCTCCTTTCAACGCAAAGGAGCAGCGGCTCTACTCCAGCTTCTCACGGATGACTGAGCTCCTCACCCTATCTCTAAGGGAGACGCCCGCCACCTTCCTGAGGAAACCCATTTCGGCTGCTTGTACTCGCGACCTCGTTCTTTCGGTCATGACCCAACTTTCATGACCATAGATGAGGGTAGGAACAAAAATTGACCGCTAGATCGAGAGCTTTGCCTTCGAGCTCAGCTCTCTTTTCGTGACAACGGTGCGATAAATTGAATGCAATACCCCCCATACGCCGACCCCCGATTGAATACGTCCCGAATTTCCAGCCAACCTCCCGCTCCATTTCCCCCTCACTTGCGAACAAGACCCCAAGGTCCTTGAACTCCTTCACTTGGGGTAAGAACTCATTCCCTACCCGTAGTAAGCACTCCATCGGTTTCCTGCTGAGAACCATGGCCACGCTGATCCTCATCCCAGCCGCTTCACACTCGACTGCGAAACAATCCAGTGAGTGCTGAAGGTCACGGACTGATGATGACAGGAAGACCACATCATCCACAAAAAGCAGCGATGAAATCCCCAGCCCACCGAACCGCAACCCTTCCCCACCCCAACTATGCCTCAATATGACACAGCTCTCGCTTTTGGTGTACAGGGATCACCCTTCTCCAGATCCATAAAACACATGTAGACCGGATGGCCATACTCCCAGGCCCCCTCCAGGATCCTTGCCAGAGTGAAGATCTGATACGTCATTCCACAACCAGACCTGAACCCGCATTGTTTTTGATGGTTGGTACGCGATCCATCGCACCTGCACATGACACCAATCACGTCACAGACGTATGTAGCCTAGTACAAAGATGTCCGTGGCAGAGACTCAAGAGAACTCGAGCTAAATGACCCAACCAAGCACCAGCGAGGAGGTTGGTAGCCAGGAAGACCAGCCAACCCTTCGACATCCCTGGCCGTACCTGGAAGAATTTTTCGAAATGGTTGGATGCAAAAACAACTACTTTCGAATGCGCTGCAAGCTCTACGCACCCAATTACCACAAGCTAATGGCTTTCAAAAACTTGCCGTCTCGCTTCAATTACATTCCAATAAAGGCTATTGATAACATGCCTCTGAAGTTTGAGTTTTTGCACCATTACAATACTTATAGGCAACTAGTCATCATATATTCCGCTCCATGAAACACATGTTAATGCTCAGTACTGTTGTACACGGTTCTTTAATGTATTTGCATTGCACTAAAATGCGTTCATTTTCGCTCTTATCCAGAGCGACTTACAGTACGTACAGGGACATTCTCCCCGAATGCAGTGACGGAGAACGTCACTGCATTCATCACCAAGTACACTGATGATGTCACACATCACAAAACCATCACAACCCGGGCTAACCAGAAGCTATGAATGACAGGAAACTTGTCCCGTGGCAGCAGGAAGACCAAACAGCAACATCACTCTGCTAAACGACCTCAATAACTTCTTTGGTCGCTTTGAAGCACAAAACAACACACCAGATTGTTTGTCTCCGGCCAGCGTGAAATGATCTCCAGGATCAATGTCCGCAAGTCAGCTGGCTCAGACAAAATACCTGGTTGTTTACTGAAGGACTGTGCAGAGGAGCTCATAGACATTATTCCTGTACCAAAGAAGTCACCTCCATCCTTCTTCAATAACTAGAAGGTCAGTGCAATGGAGGATGTACTGACCTCCATTATCATGAAATGCTTTGAGCGGCTAGTCATGCAGCACATCAAATCCATCCTCCCACCCTGCCCGGAACGTCTTCAATTTGCATATGGGACAAACCGCTCTACTGATGATGCAACATCATCTGCCCTCCACCCAGCCCTCACACACCTGGACCTTAAGGGGTCGTATGTGACAAATGCTGTTCATAGATTTTCGTTCAGCGTTCAACACCATCATCCCTCAGCAGCTTATCTGGAAACTGGACCGGCTTGGAGTGAACATATGTCTGCATTTGGCTGCTGGACTTCTTCACTGGGAGACCACAAGCGGTACGGGTCGGCACCAACACATCCAGCACCATCATGCTGACCACAGGGGTCCACCAAGGATGTGTGCTCAGACCCCTGCTCTTCACCCTGCTGACACATGACTGCATGCCGAGGTACAGCACCAAACACCTCATCAAGTTTGCAGATGACACAACTGTAGTGGGACTCATCAGCAACAACTACGAGACAAACTACAGGAAGGAGGCGAGCCTACTGGCCAAGTGATGTAAGAATAACAACCTCTCTCTTTATGTGGAGAAAACGAAGGAGATGGTCATCAACTTCAGTAGAGGTCCCACCAAGCACCCACCACTGATCATCAACTGCGCTGCTGTCGAGAGGGTCAGCAGTGCAAAATTTTTGGGAGAGCACAACACTCAGGACCTCCCCTGGACAACCAACACCACATCGCTAGCTAGGAAGGTTCACAAATGACTTTACTTCCTCCACAAACTGAATAGAGCGAGAGCCCCGGCACCTACAGAATCATGTGCACATTCTACCGGGGCACCATTGAAAGCATCCTGACCAGCTGCATCGCTGTATGGCACTGAAGCTACACTGCATGCAACAGGAAGACCCTGCAACGTATAGTGAATGCAGCCAGCAGGATCACTGGTGCCCCCCCCACACACACACACACACACACACACACTCTCGGACATCTACAACACCCGTTTCACCCTATAGCAATCAACCCATCCCTCCCACACCCTGTTCAGCCTCCTGCCATCTGGGAGAAGGTACCGTAGCCTCCGGGCCAGCTCCACCTGACCGCTGAACAGATTCACACATCAGGTTGTGAGGATGCTGAACTCTATCCCTGCTCTCCTACCCCCCCTTTGACCAAATATAGCAGGCACATTTTTAAGTTGATAATTCTGTATGGCCCCCGAATGATTTGATAAATATCCAAATGGCCCTTGGCAGAAAAAAGGTTCCCCACCCCTGATGTAGACTAACAGGAAGCTTTGCTAGAGTCCCCTTGTCACTGTCAATAGTGGAATCTGAAAAACACTTATACTTGCTCTACATTCATTTCTGGAGTGTGGTATAAGGAGTCTTTGAGACATTGATTTAATGACTTAAAGGAGAACAGCTTTCACTGCAGGAGTCTGAGTTACAGTTATTAAATAAATTTAATTTTAAATTTTAGGTATATGTTTATTGTATGCACCTTCCTGCCAAAGCAAATTCCTTGGCACTTCACCCTACTTTCCTCGGGGGGAATGTCCCTGTAGTTACTGTAAGTCGCTCTGGATAAGAGCGTCTGCTAAATGACTAAATGTAAATGTAATGTAAATGTGATTCTGATTCTGATTCTGAAGTACCCATACTGACCACTAGAGAGAGACATACAGTGGTTTTTGAGACATCAAGCCTCAGTTCACACATCTCTTCAACTACAGTTTCTCTGTGGGTCCAAAAAAGTCTGTCTGTACATAGAGGACACTTTGCATACGCAGCACATGCTTCAGTGGTCTGGGAGTGTTTATAATCCTGTGAGTTTAACACCTCATGACTGAGAGCTGTCCTTCATGACAACAGAACCCACAACAACCATGACTCTGATCACCATCTTCATCTGGACTCTAGCTGTCTACATACAGGGTAAGAGAGTTCTGTCATGTAGGAGATAAAGAATTGTATCAATTTCAGTATTACCTCTAATGTGAACAGTTTTTTGCAATGTGTATGCTTTGTATTATCAATATATAACCTTAATATTTATTACTTATTATTTATATATTTATACTCTTTTCACATCCAGAGTCCAGAGGACAGATCACTGTGACTCAGACTCCTGCAGTGAAAGCTGGTCTCCCAGGACAGACCGTCTCTCTGCAGTGTAAAACCAGCAGTGATGTGTATGATGCAGGAACCTTTAATCCCTGTCTAGCCTGGTACCTCCAGAGACCTGGAGAAGCTCCTAAACTCCTCATTGACTAAGCTACAACACTTCAGTCTGGGACTCCATCTAGATTCAGTGGTACAGGATCACATAGTGACTTCACTCTGACCATCAGTGGAGTCCAGGCTGAAGACGCAGGAGATTACTACTGTCAGAGTTACCACAGTGGTTACGTGTTCACACAGTGATACAGAGCCGTACAAAAACCTCCCTCGATCAGACTGCACAGTGACTGCACTGCTACAGCTGAGACCTACTGCAGGTGCTGAGAGGGAAGAGAAAGTGAACTGGAACACTGACTGGTCTTTGTTACACTGAGCTGAATATATCAGTGGTGTTCATTGTAATATTTGTGTAAATAACCAGGCAGGAGGCGGGAGTACGGTTTGTGTCGTTTAGTCAAACCACAAAACCCCGTGAACACTACTTCTTCTTCCTCAATAATAATCTGATGCTTGTTCATCTCAGAGTGTGACATCCTGATGACCCAGAGTTCTGCAGCGGTGTCAGTCTAGCCTGGAGATCCTGCCACTCTCAGCTGCAAAGCCAGCAGTAACATCAATGATGACCTAGCCTGGTACCATCACAAACCTGGACAAGCTCCCAAATCATCTTTAATGAGGCCTTTATATCAGGCAGGTATCATGGCACCAGATATGCCATGATAACGACCATCAATAACGTCCAGGCTGAAGATGCAAGAAATTACTACTGTCAGCAGATTACTACTGTAGCTTTCCTGTTCACATAGTGAAATACATCCATACAAAAACCTCCCCAACCCTTGAGGAATCACTACTGTCTCCTCACTGTCTCATGTCTCAAGCCTCAAGTCATTTAAATAGAACAAAGTCATGTAGCGGACCGTACATTGTACAGGATGAGGGAGAGGTGAACAGAGCAATGCAGACTCCAAATTGCAAAAATAAATAGCTTTATTAAAGTACAAAAGATTGTTCTGTCCGTATAAAAATCCTGACCCCTAACCAACCCCAACTATCATAGTCCAGAGTTAATATGACTCCTCACTTCTGTGGTTTCCCTACCAACAATGAGGGCAGGGGAAATGTGGTGACCACTGAACTGGGGAAAGAGGGAGGTCGAGAAGTGAGGCGTGAGTTAGGAGCAGTGTTCCGATTAAAGCATCAAATACCCTTTTGTCTGCTAAACTGCTGCACTAGTTAACACTTGACCGGTGGAGATCTCACCCTCACTGTTATTGTAACTGTTAGTTGTTCCTTTGTATTCTCTAATCCTGATATCTTCTCTCTGTCACCCCTGAGCTGTCAACATCTGCCTGGTCACCGGTCTGCCAATGTTGGAGTTAGTCACCAAGTGGACATCGGTCTCCTTTGACGGACAACAGGGAGTTCTTGGCCCCTACCTGTCCATCTACCTGGCTGTACTGTAAAGCCACGTGAAAACATTTGCAAACTCTGAGCACTGAGTTGAACTTTGGATGTCTGTACTCCTGATGCATGACTATGTTTAGCGTTCTGCACCTCTCTTTCACCAACAATCTCTGGAGGAGGGGATCCCTCACCAAATTGTTCCTCCCAAGGTTTCTCCCATTTTTCTCAGTGAGTTTTACTGGGAGTTTTTTTTGTCTTCCTTGAGAGTTTAGGTTGGTTGAGGGGCAGTTCTATGGGCATATGTGAAGCCCTCTGTGACATTGCTTGTAAAAAGAAATATATTACATTTTTGGGATCCGGTTGTCAAAGCGCTGGCCACAATCAACCTCCTCTCTCCACGACTCACACAAAACTCTCTTTTTCTCCCTCTCACTCCCTCCTCATATTCTACCTCTCCTACGCACCTCTCGTAGTCCTCAATCATCTATGAGCCAATTGTCTTTATTTGGGCAGATAGACTCCGTTCATCACAGAAAAGTCTGCAATATGACCTATGACCTTGGTGCAACAGGAGCCAAGCCTAAATGAAACATCTTACTATCAATGTATCAATATAATACAGTATAACAAGCTATCTTCTTGTGAAAGAAATTGGATTTCCTATGTACTTATGTTATTCACAAATCAATAGAACTAGTCATTGTATACTAGTTAATATGTTCTCATGTATGTTTACTATTGATAAGAGTAGATTGTGTCTATTTGTCAGGTTGAATATATGTCCAGGGTCAGGAGAAATTACTGGGTAAACGTCCCTTGATATGACTGCGGATCTGAAAAGCACTTCTCCTTGTTCTACATTCATTTGTGGAGTGTGGTATGATATAATTAGCGAGACATTAATTTAATGATTTAAAGGAGAACAGCTTTCACTGGAGGAGTTTGAGTTACAGTGTTCTGTCTTCTGAACTCAACTATGTTAACCAACTCACAGTCTGAAGTACCGACATTGACCACTGGAGACAAACACTGTCATTATTGAGAAACAGCATCAAGCCTCAGTTCACACATCTCTTGAACTACAGTTTCTCTGTGGGTCCAAGAAAGTCTGTCTGTACAGAGAGGACACTTTGCATAGACAGCACATGCTTCAGTGGTCTGGGAGTGTTTATAGTCCTGTGAGTTTAACACTTCATGAGTGAGAGCTGTCCTTCATGACAACAGAACCCACAACAACCATGACTCTGATCACCATCTTCATCTGGACTCTAGCTGTCTACATACAGGGTAAGAAAGTTCTGTCATGTAACAGAATTTTATCAATTTCAGTATTACCTCTAATGTTAACCGTTTTCTGCAATGCCTATGCTTTGTATTATCAAGATGTATCCTTAATATTTGTTTTTCTTTTTTCATATCCAGAGTCCAGAGGGCAGTACACTCTGACTCAGACTCCTGCAGTGAAAGCTGTTCCTGCAGAAGAAACAGTCTCCATAGCCTGTAGAGTTAGTAGTCCTGTGCACGGTAATAATCTAGCCTGGTACCTCCAGAGACCTGGAGAAGCTCCTAAACTCCTCATTTACTACGCTACAACACTTCAGTCTGGGACTCCATCTAGATTCAGTGGTAGAGGATCACGTAGTGACTTCACTCTGACCATCAGTGGAGTCCAGGCTGAAGATGCAGGAGATTACTACTGTCAGAGTTGGCACTACAACCTCCATCAGTCAGACTGCACAGTGACTGCACTGCTACAGCTGAGACCTACTGCAGGTGCTGAGAGGGAAGAGAAAGTGACATGGTACACTGACTGGCCTTTGTAACACTGAGCTGAATATATCAGTGATGCCAATTATGTCAACCATCCCACCTTCATGTCAAAGCAGTCTTGAAAATATTTCAGCTCATAACGTTTAGATATTAAATGACTTATAGAAACATACAAAACATTATCTTTATATATATGTTTGAAACATGTCTTCGCTGACTCTGTCATTCACACTAAGTGTTCATCAGAGACTGTTATACATTCATCAGGCTGATCAACATCCTTGATAGTGAAAAATTACTGGACAGTAATTAAAATAGTATAACGTGTTCTAAAAATACCACAATCATACTGGTCAGCCTTCCTAATTATCATCATTATTCCCACCATGATCAAATACCTTTCTACCTCTGTCATCTGTCTCACTGAAACCTAATATCTGGCATCACCACACACTTCACTGCTGTCATCACATTTTCTACATTTACATTTAGTCATTTTGCAGATGCTCTTATCCAGAGTGACTTACAGTAAGTACAGGGACATTCCCCCCGAGGCAAGTAGGGTGAAGTGCCTTGCCCAAGGACACAACGTCATTTGTCACGGCCGGGAATCGAACCAACAACCTTCTGATTAATAGCCCGAACACCTAACCACTCAGCCATTAATAGCCCCCCCCCCCCCCCCCATCAGATCACATGGTCCTTGTCAGAACTCTAACATGAAGACTTGAGAGGAAGTCACCACTTCCTGTGTTACATTTATCTCAGACAGGAGTTAGATGACTCACAAGCCCCCCCTCCTCTCCCCCCATATTAATGAAACCAGCCCCCCTCACACCTGGCCCAGTCTAGGGTATTTTAGAATCAACTGTTCAACTGTACATTGGGAGCTGTAGGAGTGAAACTGAGATTTGCATAGTCAGGGTGGTTGGTTCTGCTACTCCCAGAATAGAGCAGCACTGTCACCAGATGCTCACTTGGCCCCAGGGGATTAAGATAGATTATCATCAGGGTTCTACAGATTTTTTTGGTTGAGTATGTCCATACTGTTTGAACACCACAATCTCATGTTATCATGGTGGTAAAAGGTCAACTTTCCTGTAAAGATGTATGTTGTGTCATGATGACAGATAAATATAAGTGATGAATGGAACCCGACTGGTGTTTGATCTGGATCTATCTACATTCAGTTACAGTTGTAGTTTCAGTAAACAGTAATGTTTGATAATGTATTATTCTTTGTTACTTTCATTATCTGACAACAATAGTGTGTTGTAATGAGATATTTTCAATGTCCAATCCCATTTTTGTATTACTGCAATCAATATTTGTATGAATAAAGTCAAAATTCAGCAGTTTTAAGTTCAACAAGAAATATTTATTGTCCACTAAACTAACAACATTCCAGCATCAAGGGTGGGGGCACGATTACCTGGTGACAAACAAAATATGTCAGATTCCACAAACACACCGCAGTTTAAGAGATCATCTTTGATGGCAGATATGGACTTCTTCTATTTCAACTAACAAAATAGTATGAGTTATTGCTAGAGCTGCTTAATGTTGACACCTTAATCAATGAAGATTAATTAAAAAACATCAATAAACTATCATATTGTTAGCAAACAGATCAATACAATTTTCAGTGTTTCCCCTAGGTTTACAGCTTTGGGGGGGACGACAGAGGGGGACGACAGAAATGACATGCCGTTGTGTAAATAAGATAAATAACATAAGGCCATTTAGTTTGTGTAATAAAAGAGCAAGCTATAGACCTGTTTTATAGGAAAGGTAACCTTAAATTACTTATTTTGTGATCTGGCGCTATATTAAAAACATTTTTTACTTGACCTTCCAGGGGGGGCGGGGGGTGCCGTTGGAGTGAGATAATATATTGTGATATAAAGAAATAAATTAAGGTAATCTGTCAGGAAATTTCTATGGTCAATTCAGGTACAATATGTAATAAATTAAGCCCAGCAACATTTTTAAATCTACAGTGTATTTCATGAATACACTATATATTAACGTCAGAAAAGATTTCAACATGAAAGGGCTTAACTAAAACCACGTGTCAAATCTTATTAGATGATTTGAAAATCCACCCATGAACAAACGGCATTAAAATGAAGTACAAACACAAACTTTGTGATCAAGCTATTTTAATGACACATTTTGAAGGATTCAAAAGAAAGTAGATCTCATTTAAAAAATACGATCTCTAAGGCTGTTATGGTCTAACCATGCTGGTTTCAATTAAAAGATTACAAAATGGACAATCAACAAATAACAAATAACGTCAACTTCATCTTTAAGTTTGAACTTCCCTCCCTTCAGGACATCTGGCGGTGTGTGAAAAACGTTTGGAGGAGACAAGTCATAAGAGACTCCAGCCACCCGAGCCATGGGCTTCTGTCACAAATAATATACCATCAGGTTGGTGGTATCGCAGCATCAGGACCCTCATCAGCCGATTACATGACAGTTTCTTCCTCCAAGCAATCAAACTTCTGAACTCTTGATCACTCACGATACATACCCTACACTAAATACATAAATACGGTGCAGGTATTTATCTGCCTCAGGCTGAGTTCACATTCTATACTGCTCTAATAACAGTGGTAACTGACTATAGACCGACAGCTAAATGTCACTACGCCACTTTTATTTATCTCCTGTATAATGTACATTGTGTTGTGTAACAATTGTGTAACTTGCGTTATGTGTAAATGATAATCTAGGATAATTGTTATAGTGCTATGTTGCCTGGAACCGCAGTATATGGTTGAGTGACAATAAACGGATTTGATTTTGATTAAGATGGTAATCATTCTCACATGAAGTCATAGTTCAGGTTTGCTCTTCATTAGTTTGTGATTAGCACGCATCATTAGTTCATATATAAGTATTAATGCAAGTTTTAATGCATGATTATCCATGTAATGTCACTGTAAAGTGTTACCAGAAAAGGACCACATTGTACAACCTAACATTACAGAGCACCGAGTTGGAACTCTTGAATATCTGAGTTTCATCTATTTGCACATTTTATTCTAAACTCTTGATCTATGACTATGTTGAGCCTATGGTCTACACTCTGCACCTCTCGGTCTCCAACCGTCTCTGGAGGAGGGGATCCCTCACCGAATTGCTCCTCCCAAGGGTTTATTCCTGTTTTTTTTCTCAATTACTTTTCCTGGGAGTTTTTCCTTGTCTTCCTTGAGGGTTTAGCTTGGCTGAGGGGCAGTTCTGTGAGCATATGTGAAGCCCTCTCATCAGTGTATCTTTCTATGCTCAATAAGGAGGATCAATGTACATTATGAAAGTAATCCAGAGTCATCTAATGATGTTTGTGTACGCAGATGCATATGGCAAATGATATAAACAATTATACTTGCTTAATTCATATTATTTCTTACAGAGCATGTTTTATTTAGTTTACCCCTAATACATTAACATAAACATGTACTAACATGTACTTAAGAGACACAGTGTTCTCAGCCCACCCCTGTACTCCCTGTACACACATGTTGGTGTGGCAACAAGTAGCTCCAGTACCAACGTTAAGTTTGCTGATACGACAGTGGTAGGTCTGATCACCGACAACAATGAATCCGCCTACAGAGAGGAGGTGCACACACTGACACGCTGGTGTCAGGAGCACATCCTCTCCCTCAACACCAGTAAGACCAAAGAGCTTGCGGTGGACTTCAGGAGAAAAGACAGAAAACATGGACTCATCATCATCAATGGGGCATCAGTGGAGAGTCAACATCTTCAAGTTCCTTGCTGTCCACGTCCATGAGAAACTCACAAGGTCGTTTCACACCGAGGCCATTGTGAAGAAGGCACACCAGCGCCTCTTCTTCCTGAGACGGCGGAGGAATGAATCGTCACATCCTCACACGGTTCTACACCAGCACTGTGGAGAGCATCCTGACTGGCTGCATCACTGCCTGGTACGGCAACAGCTCTGCCCTCAACTACAAAGCCCTACAAAGGGTTGTGCAAACTGCCAGACACATCATTGTAGGGGGTTTCATTATTGGCCAAACAACAAAAACTATTCCCTTATGGTTTAAAGGAAGAGGGGAAACTGAACAGTGTATTAACATTAACCAAATTGTGCCAATACCAATGGAATTATAGTTATTTGAGTCTATGGGTTCAATCAGAGCAAGCCTGCCTTGATATCTTCGCCTCCAATCACTGATTTTATTTCTGCAAAACTGTTAGATATTCATGACAACATAAGCTAAAAGCACATCTAATTGATTAAGGGGTTACTGGGGTGAATAATACATGTATCGTCATCCGTCTTTAGCCTAAGCGGAGCCAGAGAGGATACCATGGGAGATATTCTACAGTGTTAGATTTACTGCTTCAAATTGAAAACTGAGACGATATTTCGAGTAAAGACACGTTTCTTAATATGTGTTGTCAATACTGTCAATTAAAAGTCTAAACGTTTTACTTACGAAGCATTTGTTTGAAGGAGCAAGTTATTTCAGGAAAAATTTGATGACTTCGACATTCGTGACAGGCAGCTACTGACAGTAGTACTGTACTGAGGAGAAGCCCTGAGGAGATGAAGAATCCACTGAACTATGCTTCACAATTTCCTTTATACCCATGAACAACCAATAAGACCACATCTTGACCCTTACTCTGATCAACATATGACTAACAATGCTACAGTAAATTACACGATGAGGTATGAGACCCATCAAGTAAAGAGATTCCGTACAGCAATTCCAGATTTTTAGCATATGAGTGGTGGCGGCAGGGTGACAAGCAGCCTTACAATCCTCCCTCTGGACAGAAAGCAAAAGCTGCAGTGTTCATAGTGTGATAACTTGCACCCACAGGAGAGAGGAACTTGATAGCAGACAGGTCAGCATTGAGACTATTGATCATGGCTGTTTGCTCAGAGGATCACTGTCTAACCATTGTCTATATTGGCATGCAGATGTGCCCTTGGTTAACATTTTCCTTCTACTTAAGTCATTGTCCTTTTGCAGAACACACTTGAAACACAGCACTTGGTTAACAATGAAAATTGTAACGTTTGGAGTGGTCTGGAGTCTACCTGAGTCAGATTGGATACAAATGGAACTTGGTGAAAGTGTCCTAAAACATTAGAGGAAATAAGGATATAGGTTAACAATCCTGCCTCTTGATAGATGAGAGGTACACAAACATAACATCTAGCATAGATTAAAATGTCAATTTTAGCAAAACAGTGTTCTTGGGTCCAAAATAAACAAATGTAATTACCTGTCCAAAATAAAAGCAGCAACCATGGCGTCGGTTTTTATATCCTTTGACTCCCGCAGTTGCCTCCAACGTGGAAAATTAACGCCTATGTTGATTATGTTTTTAGACCGCTCCATCCAGACGTTTTTGTTGATGTTTTGTTGATGTTTCTAATACAGTTTTTGCATTTATTTGTGGTTCAGGAGGAACAAAAGGTTGCTGTGGTTCACCCTCCATTGTCACATTTGCTCTGCACAATAACAAGGAACCCGCATTAATGACGAGTGATTGTCCGCGCAAACATGTTGCATGGCGGTGTGCAAATATAGATTGATAGACAAGGAAGGACATCCTATCGTTACATTTGGGCCGAATGTAATGATTTGTTGATTTCTATCAGGATGTGAAGAGACCAACTAGTATAACACAAATAAATCTGGAACCGATTACACATCCGAGCTTTAAGTCCACTCAGGTTCATTCTTTCAAAGATCATCTATTTGGTTGTAATTTACTTTCTCTGACATACACACACGTTTGTGCCTTCACAGCCAGCAAGCAAAGTCTATAATTATGACTACCTGTCAGACACAAAAGGTATGGATACAAGTGGCAGGTTAACAGTGGTATCCATCTTTAATGGCACCGCATGATGACCTTTGAAAAGGTACAAATAGAACAAAATAGACATTCTATACATATGCAATGCCAGGGTTATAACTCAGATAGGTATCTATTTATTTACCCCACCGCTTTTTAATTGTCCAATTCCATAGCCATTTACTGCCAGGCCACAGTCCAAGTGTCATGCAGCTCTGTTATTCCGTTATTCACCATAGCAGGCTTGCCGTTTTCATGATCTCTTTGCAATTGCCTTGAATTGTCTAGTAGGCCATGTGACAGTCTCTCGATCTGTCGGGCTGTGTGAGGTAAAGAGGTCTGGTGAGCTGGTTTGTCTAGGAGGTGATGGACACCATGTTGTTGGGGCTGAGGATCTCAATCCAGTAACCGTCAGGGTCCTGAATGAAAGCCAAGCCTTTCATTTTACCTGGCAGAGAGAAATGGAGTAGACAAGAGTAAGAGAGACAAAGAGAGCGCAAACAATGCTCAGACTGAAGGATTCCCTCCTTTGTTGACAACAGGTCATACTATGAACCTATTGAGAAATGCTTAGCATCAAGCAACCTGTAATGATGCATGTTGTGTACTGCATTAGTCAACTAATAGTGATACTTTCCGCTACCTGGTTGAACTATACATTGAACTGGTTTTGCAGCTAGAGATAAAGCCTAGTATTTGACTGAATAATATTGCAATGCAAATGATCAATTACAAAAAGTATTCTACTCAATATGGTTGATCTGTGTTTTTATTTGATTTTTTGCAACAAAGAATCTGAAAATAACTAGTCTAATCTTGTAGACTCATGCTGTATGTATGTTCCTGAATTCTAGGATTCGAAGTGTCTCACTTCTAACTGTGCCCCAGAATTCGAATAACTTTACTTCTGTACTTTCTATATGCACTATTCTGCTTTGGATAAAAGCATCAAGTCAGTGAATGAAAATGTTAGTTTGTGGTTCAGGACTGACAAAGACGGCCGAATTACCATCGTCAGGCTTCTTTACGAAGGTGACTCCCTGCTCCTGGAACAGCTTGCAGGCAGCGTACACGTCGGGCACGGCAATTCCAATGTGTCCAAAACCACGGGGGTCCGAATTACCGTTGTGGTAGGACTGTCCGTCGTCATTCTCAGAGCCCCAGTTACTAGAGAAAGGAAAGAGGAAGGGGAGAGAGAAGAAAAAGAAGACAGCAGATTAGTTAGAGGGCTTGAGATGCTCCCCAAATTGTGTCCGTGTGATCTCAAAATATATTTGAGAGCATTTGTGCAAGTGAAGATAATTGGTATGGTGCAACCTATTTTAATTTCTTAACACAGCTTGCTGTGAGCTGATACAGTGACTGATCCACCGTTCTATCCAACATTACATAACCACGTCAACTTCATCTTTAAGTTCTAAACTTTAATGCAGATTTGAGATAATTTGGTTAATATCAGAGCCATTGAAAAAGAGAGTTGCGACACTCCCATACACTTCCATTGTAATCGAGGTATGTGGAAGTAATGCAAGTCAAGGGCCGACCCATAGTAGCAAACGTTGCTTAGTTCCAAAGTTTAACCGCATTAATTTTCAATGTTACCGAAGCACGTTAGCTGGTAAATTTATCAAATCACTTTAATATTTCAACACATTAGTGGACCCCTTGTCAATTTAGTAAATAGTGGTATTTCATATATCCAGCTTTAGTGTACGTTTATTGTAAGATAATAGCTTGTTAGACTAGTACCAGTAGCTAATATAAGCAACGCCATCACTGTACAGTACTGACATCACGAGTACTCTAGCCTAGAGTACTCGTACCATAACCAGATGTCAGCAGCCTTACATTTAGACTATTAGACAAATTAGTTTAGGCATACAAAGTTAAAATTCTCTTAATAGGGTAATACATCTGATTACAATGAACGGTAGCCATTTCAACTAGATAACATGGCTAGTTTGTGTTTATCAAGGTTGTTCCTTGGTTAATTCAGTCATACAGTTTGTTAGGTACTGTACTGCATCAATGCAAATGATCAATGACAAGGTGATAAGATCAGCAGCACAAGTGGGGATGATCACAGTAAAAAGAACTGCAGCTAGCTAATAACTTTAATTTAAGGAGTGAGTTCTAAAGATTACCGATGCTTCCACCAGAGTGAGTTATTTTTCCAAAACGGAAGCTAGCTAGTTTTAGTTAGCTTCCGTTACCTAGCAACCTAGCATAATACTCGTAGCAATGCTACTACCTGCTAGTGTTACTTGTTAGCCTCCTAATTGTAAATTTTGAAGCCATACTATAGCGTTTGTCATATAGTTTTTGTCTATCGGAAAATAGTCGGTTGGAATGTTCAGAATCACATGTGTGACGGTACTCTGTGGGGCCCGCTTTCGAACGATCACATATGTGACGCTACTTCTTAACGGGTTAATGCTCATGCTTACTTCACAGGTTTTTGAAATTGCCACTACTTGTTTCCACCTTGTCTATGTGTTTCCTCTCCTGTGTGGCCAGGTAACGTAAAGCTACCCTGTTCCCAGGTGCAGCTCCACACTTGGTGTGATTGCCATCTCATCCAGAGTACGTACACGCCCCTCTATCTCGGTCAGGCCATCTATCTTCGGCATGTCAAACTCCTCCCCTAATACTCCTGGTTCCATCTTTATATCGTGTGTTCTTCTTTGCAGGGTTCTGATGTCAGGGAGAAGAATCTCCATGTCCTGAAGCAGTTTGTAGGCTTTTGAGCCAGTAGCAAAACAGAAGGATGTAACTTCCCCATGTCATGCCCCTCTTACTCTTCATATTGATCGCTTTTATCTGATCTTTTGATAAAATTGCAGTAAATGTATTTTCCATTACGGTATTTTCTGGAAAATAAGCCACATTTTCTATTAACCTCAACCCACCAGAATGGGAGGTTTGTGTTTGTAAATCTGAGTATAAACCGCACTGGAATATATGCCGCACTTGATAAGGGAACAATGATACCAAGCAATGCACGATTATAGGCACTACAGCATGCCGTTGTGTAACACACTTCGAAAACGAAAGTATGTAAGTGCGTAATGTATGTTTTCTATTGCCCGGGATTTAAATAATATTTACCTTTAGATGCGAGTTCTAAATATTTTTATTTCCGAAAAATACGGTACATTTTATTTTCCCGTAGGACCACATTCATTATTTTCTGACGTTTTAGGGCTGCCTGAAACCTTCTTGTCTGAGCTATACGTTTTCTTAACTCCTCCCTCATGTCTTCATCACTGGCTCACATCGACACTGACTCTTGGCTCACTTGGACACTGAATTGGCTCATTGGCTCCCGGTATGCCACTCTCAATCTCCTCACAGTCTTGTCCTCCCCCACTTTCCCTTCTCAGACCGATTGGTGCATCCAAATGCTGCAGCCAACCATTATTCGCTATCTCCCTGTTGTCTTCTCGGATCAAATGAAGTGCAGGAGCGTAATAATTGTACATTTTATACTGTATTTCAATTCAATTTATTTATAATGATGTTTGTGTGTGTATGTCTAGTCTGAGGTTTGTGAACAACAGACATCGAATCAGTGGTTCTCAAACTATGGTACGCGTGCCCCCTTCTAGTAGTATGCAGAGGAATCTCTATTTATATATTTAAATACCGTAACCATGATATAATTGAAATGTAATTTAAATAAGTTTTGCCTTCCCTATAATATTTTTATTTTGAAACAAAAATAAATGTTGCCACGCGCTACTACCTGACTGTTCCCGGGTAGTGGCGCATGCAAACATCCACGAAAATTACTGCGTGGCCTAGCCAGTCTCCAGACCTTAATCCCATAGAAAATATGTGGAGGGAGCTGAAGGTTCAAGTTGTCAAACGTCAGCCTCAAAACCTTGATGACTTGGAGAAGATCTGCAAAGAGGAGTGGGACAAATTCCTTCCTGAGATGTGTGTAAACCTGGTGGGCAACTACCAGAAACGTCTGACCTCTGTGATTGCCAACAAGGGTTTTGCCACCAATAGTCATGTTTTGCAGAGGGGTCAAATATTGATTTCAGTCATTAAAATGCAAATCAATTTATAACAATTTCGACATGCGTTTTTCCATATGTTTTACATTACATTGAGTCATTTAGCAGACGCTCTTATCCAGAGCGACTTACAGTAAGTACAGGGACATTCCCCCGAGGCAAGTAGGGTGAAGTGCCTTGCCCAAGGACGCAACGTCATTTTTGCACGGCCGGGAATCGATCTGGAAACCTTCTGATTACTAGCCCGATTCCCTAACCGCTCAGCCATCTGACTCCCTTATGTTTTACATTTACATTTAGTCATTTAGCAGACGCTCTTATCCAGAGCGACTTACAGTATGTACAGGGACATTCCCCCGAGGCAAGTAGGGTGAAGTGCCTTGCCCAAGGACACAACGTCAGTTGGCATGACCGGGAATCGAACTGGCAACCTTCGGATTACTAGCCCGACTCCCTCACCGCTCAGCCAACTGAAACAACTTTAGTTGTTATTCTGTCTCTCACTGTTCAAATAAACCTACCAAATGATACACTGAATTTCTTTGTCAGTGGGAAAACTTACAAAATCAGCAGGGGATCAACAAAAAAATCCCTCACTGTACATGAACCACGTGATTGTGTGTCGGTAAGATCAAGGAGTGTCGCAACTCTCTTTTTCAATGGCTCTGGTTAATATTAGCCGTCGTCACACCTTGTAACTGCGCTCCGTTGTCAAGTGACAGGGAGTTAACTAGCGTGCAAAATAAAACATTATTTTTTTTGTTGTGGTGCTCCTTAATATTCAGTGGGTGCTGCTAACTTTTTAAGGTTTGGAGCACAAAGTGCCACCAAGTAAAAAAGTTAATTTCAAGTCCTGAGTAAGAATGTGTCTTGATGGCCTGACTTACAAGTCTGTAAACCAGAGTTTTTGATGCATCAACCAGCATAAATAATAATATTGTTAAACCAATCCCATCCCTTACTGTGTGAGCTCGATGGTGGCTCTTCTGGAGAAGGTCCAAGCAGTCTTCTCCTTCACATCCGCAGGTATCTCTTTCTTATCCTCATAGCCCAGAAAGAACAGAGAGAAGCGCATGGAAGGGAAATCAAACTTCTGCAGTAGCCTGGAGACAGGAAGTAACAGGAAGATTGAACGACGTCACCAATAATTATTAATAATTGTTTATGTTATACTAATATACTTTTGTATTGTTTCACTTATTCAGGGTATTTGCCTTTGGTTTAATGGTAAACGTAGGTTGCCGTTTTCATCCCCAACTCCACAGTGTGCTACTTACGTCATCCCCAGGATCCGGGTGTAGAAGTCCAGAGATTTGACCGGATCTTTCACCCTCAGCATGGTCTGCTGCATCATAAAATCCTGGAACCACACAGATCCTTCCAGATCAGTCACCAAAATAGACATTTCTAATCATGTGAATCAATATTTCGCATTTCTTCTTCATTCAGACCAGATCTAGAGCAGGACATTGTTTATGTTTAAAATGTCCATGAGTTTTTTTGCTCCAACTTGAAGGTACCACTGTATTGTTGAGAGGAAACGCATCTGGTCAAGGCTAAATACTCAGGCAAGCATCAGTAATATAGGGATAATGCAAAAGAGTTGCTCTCTGGCCTACTGGCCATGTAGTTTAACACACACACACAGACTCTCTGTCTGTGTCACAGAGGGTGTGCAGCGGGAGGGGTGAGTAAGTGCATGATATTAAGAAAGAAAATAGACGTCCCTGACGGTGACTGTGGAGTTATCTATGCAGTGGCGTTTTTATATGTAAAATATTGGTGGGGCACATACCATTTCGAAATATAGAATACATACCATTAAAGCTACAAAACTCCCTCTTGCTACTGATGTGTTTATTTAACACATCAACAAACAGCGTGGCTCCACAAAACACTTTTAACGACAGAGCGGCTTGCTTCTACCAGGTGTTGTAGTAGCCTACACATAGACCTACTGGAGAGACCTTCTTGTGTAATTGCTCTCCTTCTCTCACACACACACACACACACACACATGTAAAATTACCACTGTCACATTTGCAAACCTAAATTAGGAATGCAACAAAGCTCAGAACCAATTTGCCTACAGGGCCATACCCGAACAGCAATGAACTCAACACCACTGACGGCCCCAACAAAGCGGAAATGTTTTGACTAAAGGTTCAATAAACACTAAAATAACAAAAAAATTAATTTTCTGTCTGTTAGTTGATGTGTCAGGCTTCACAGGGTTAAGCATCTGGGGGCCTGTTTCAATAACTATATTGGGTCCTACCCACATAAAACATAATAGAGCAGAAAAAGCAAGGATTCCTGTTGGTTTGCATCAATGGTTTATTATTTTATTATGTGCACTTTCATCTTCATGAACAGGCAGCTAAACATATAAATAATCCAACCGTATTTGATTAAAACGATTTACATACAGCGTTTTATGTTGGAATAAGCCTCGCCCTTTCGGTAACTTCACTGCTTAGCTAATTGATTAGCGCAGTATATTTTCAGCTGTCTGGGCTGACTCAAACATCCCCTCAACTTGAATTATTTAACAAAAGCAAAGAAGAAAAAGTGTCTGACTGACACTGAACCGAATTTAGACTACTAGTACTGGTATTAGGGAGGACAAACGTTCTGCTCTCAATGTAATCACAACGGAGAGTTCCAAGCGTCAACAAATGCTAAACTGAACTTATTGCTCATTTAAAATTGTCATAAAAAACACACTTGTGAGATTTAATGTACAATACGATGTACGATGATATTATTAGTACATTTACTTTCGAAAACAGTAGTCAATTTTTGCTTGTTGACTGAGACGTTAGCATAATTAGCCTCTGTTGGACGACATATACGATAGCGGTCTGTGATACATCCGTTTTCCATCGTTAAAATAATAAACATGGCTCACATATCAATGAACGTTTTATGATTTATTATGAGATAATATTACTAGTAAACAGTTAATGGGTACAATTATCATTATATACCTGTAGTTTTAAGCCAGTGTAGCTCACTGTTATGCTGTACGCGACGCGGTTTAGAGAAACTTGTAATTCTATTGCTGTTTAGGAAGCCAAACGGCGACAGTAAAATCTCGGCCCTCCCCTTACAAAAATCAAAATTCCCAGATGAGTTTTTCAATTGGTGAATCAACCTGTCACTCAAATTAGAGCCAATCCCTGTGCCAATACCATCCCGTATGTGGCACAGAGGTTTTCCCATTTTAAGACGTCTGTAATGGGCTGAGAGTACTTTGAGCCATTGGCTACTAACCTGAACTTCAATGCCACAGCCTCAATTTGATGTCATTCTGTTCATGAAGGTCTCCTCTACAGGACTGTGAACACCTCTAACATTTCCCAGCTGGGGTTTTTTTTATAATCGAGCTTAAGTCCGAGGAGTGCCTGTGATTTACTGAATTCTGACAGTAGCTAGCTACCTAGCTTGGAATGCCCACGACAGACTGATGGTATACTGGCTTTGTTTTAGTTTTACAGTGCCTAAGTGGCATGACATGGTTGCGTTTTGACGTTTTTGGTACATTGGGCTTCATATAACATTTGTATTTTGAGTATACTTGTATCTTGCAAGGTTTACTATAAAAAAAAAAAGTATGTTCATACTCGTAAAAAGGCGCGTTTTTATATTCCCCTCAACTCCGCCATCTAGTGACTTTTTTTGTGAACTGATCTGCATTATCTTCAATCACCAGCACATAATGAGATATCGTTTCTATTCATGATATAGTTTCATGATATTCATGATATAGTTTCTATTCATCGTTTCTATTTATGATACCAGTGGTATCATAAATAGAAACGATGGGCTCCGCGTTTCAGCACCGTGGACATGCAGGTCACCGGGCGCAGGGTTAGAGCTAGCTCTACAGATACTGGACCAAAGAAAGAGATCACTTTTGGTAGACTGAATAAGCTTTTCTTTTGTTGTCCGATATGTTCAGCACCACTGGCATATGTACGTTTCATTTCTTTTCCTGCTCAAACAAACATTTTAACCTTCAGATCGCTTAAACCGGTCACGGGGGTGGTAAACGTCGCCATGGTAACCGCGAGTTCGACCAATCAGAGATATCAGTGTTGTTTTGCTTAGGAATGTGGGTAGTGTAGTATTTCAACAGAAGATGGCAAAACGGGACTACTCGCTCTTCTTCTTTGCCGACTAATGTTGGCGCCAGACAGACAGACAATCGGGTATGAAATACAAGATGACGCTGTGGTGGGGCTACCCATAGATATATCTATGGGGCTACCGGCTCTCTGCCCCATTTGGTATCAAATTCGTGTGATCTAAATTGATGGATTAGAATTCTGAGCATGCGTATTAATACTTTCCCACGTCCAATGTAAATTGCATTGTGAGAGAGGGGCTAGCCCCACCAGAGCCCCACCTTCACAATTAGCCTCTGCTAACTCGAATCGGCAGAACGCAGATTGAAGCAGCAAGGCAGGGACCAGTGAACATGAAATAAAATCCTAACACAAACGAATGAAACGAAACAAATTTAGGAAGATGCTATATTCATAGATAATAAATAATTCGAAGTAAACTAAAAAAAAAGAGAATTAAATAACAATTTTGTTGCAGTTCTTTCTGTTGATAACAGGTGGGGCCTGCCTCTTATGACCAGTCACCACTGTATCTATGTCTGTGAGAGGAGTAATTTCTTCCGTCCTTTCCTCTCTTACTTCAGAGTTGGCAGGGCTTATCAAGAGAGCCTCCTACCGAAGTCCAAACTAAATGTCACTTGTGTTGAGTTACTAACAAGCAGAGCAACTAGTTCGTATACAGTAGAGTCCCTGCCTACATCCCCAACGTTTGCATTAATCGTGACATAACAGCTAACAGCTGGTAGCGGTATTAAACTCACTATGGTCTCACTTTTGCTATTCTTACCTGGCTAGCTAATATTTAGCTACTCTGGTTTAGCTACTCGGGCTAGTCAGCTAGCTTGCTTTTAACGATGCACTTATGAACGGACACTGAAGTACAACTGGAATTCGAAGTTTGGCTAACGTGTCAGTAGCAGGCCCATTGCTCGGCAGCCGACTCGTTCATGAGAAGTTAGCTAGTCTAGTAGTTCGCAAAAAAAAAATCCAATGACTCACTTTGGTAATGGCGTTTCCATCTTTGCAAGCTGCAGCAACCGCTTCGTCTGACAATCCCTGATCGGTCATTTTGCGGGGGCTAACAGAGAGACAAGGTATGTCCCGTCTATCCGGCTAGGTAGGCACAACACCAAGGTGCAGCAAGGGAGGAACGACCAAACAAATTTTGACAGTACGCTCAGTTATTGAGTGGCGTCGGCCTACGGCTGTCTGTGCTAGAGAGGCTTGAACTTGCAGTGGGAGGAGTTGGGTAGGATTGTGTGACGATTATTTGCAAGCAGGGTCGGAGGTCTGTGCAAGTCGATGTACCATGATAAACTGCAATATTGGGTTGCCACTCTTTTGATACATTTCAAGCACTTTTCAAAGATAAATTATTTCTATAATTATTTTATAAATTGTTTGTTAGCCATATTCTGGGTTTCACTTCAAAGTTCCAACTCCTCCCAAGACTACATTATCTGTCTGAATTATTTTTTATGTTGCATATGGATGTAATATTTAGCAAATGTATTTCTGCCACTTGACTACAGCCACCTCTCCACAGCTGATGATGGATCATACTGCTGAAGCTCTGGGCCTTCTGTTGAAATGAAGATCAGGTCTGAAAGGCGTGAGGATGTGAGACTGCTGCGGGCATTTGATTTTATTCTCTTTTGGGTACTGAAGGCTTTTTCGCAGTTGGCAGAGCTGATTAGAAGATCAATAATAATCTGAACAAAAAAAATAATCTTAAAATCTCCGTTTGCGTTGTTGAGCAGCAGCAAAATAACTAATTGTATAATTGTCATAGCAGCCAATCATGTTAACTCGTAGTCAAGCGACGGTGCGTCACTGAAATCTGCGCTAAACGTATTATTTGCCTCGAACAATTTACTATTAAAGATAATTTTTAGTCGCCTAGCGTAAAATTTGGTCACGCGAGTGATTTACTCGCATTGGTAAAACCTTGTATAGTGAAGGTGATGTCTTTATCATTTCTGGCTCCAAATTGTCAACAGGGGAAGCAGAAACATTCATCTAGCTTGGCTGAGTTCTCTAACAAAGTACGAGAGCAATACCAACTTGGGTTGAATGCCCGAGGACACGCTGAAAATGCGTATGGGGTACGTTTGCATTGGAGTTTGCATTAACGTTGGTACCGAGAGACAGGGACGTGCTTCCACTCGGACCAGCACTCTGCCTGCTCTGGAGTTTTTTTTGTCAAATATCCCTTGTCACAAGAGTTTGGAGGTTAATTTCACTTTTACCGGTAAACGTGGAGGCCGAGCTCTAACCTACGTTTCCCATTATCAACCAGCCAATCATGGGGAATCATTAAAAAAATGCATATTACTGAAAGCCCTGACAGACTTTTTCATACCTTCAACATGTAAAATTTTTGGATTTAGTCAGTAGGAGCTGGGGGAGCGCGTGATAAATCTGGGGAAAAAAAGGCTAAATTCAAGCACTTTTAAGGACCTCTTCATTGCTCGGTTTATTCAAGCACTTTCAAGTAGCTACTTTCCAGACCCGTGGCAACCCTGAATATAATAATGATTATTGAGACCTACAGCACAGTTACAGCCCAACAAAGTAGGACAAAACAACAATTAACACGATCACCACAATCAAACCGGACATAAAAAATTGTTTTAGCCAATTTAGCAAGTTCTACCAAGTTGTACGCCTACTTAGCATTCAAAATCAAAAGGCAAAGTGAAAAAGGCACTGGGAAAAAAGTTACCAAAAGATTAGCTTATTACGTTTAAATAAGTTAAATGTGTCTGAGCACAAGGTTTTATTTTTTCAATATTTCACCCCGTTTGGTCCCATTTCAAGAATCATTCCACAAATAATTTGAATTTATTAGCTCCATTTGGAAAACATTTGCTTGTGTTGACGATTTAATCCATGTTCCACATTTTTCTTAACACTAGATATAAATCAACCATACTTTACCAATCACACAAGTGGCATTTTCAAATACCCTTTATTTGTAGACAAGTTCTGCAATTCACAGGGAAAAGCCATGAGGAATTCAACAGTCCAGCATATTAACATATACAGTAATTTATGATATTACATAATTACATGTTTGGAGAATTCCTATGAGTAAGGTGGATTCAGATGAAGTAGATACAGTCCCTATTACCCAGTGCACACCACCCACATCAGTCAAAGGGTTGTCAGTAAACTAAAGGGGTTGTTACAACAGGCACTGAGAACATCAAGTTTCATACACAGATAAAGCCTAGCCAAGGGCCCAAAATCAATGGATAATCTCCCTTGATGTACAATTCTCTGTTTAGGTCCCAATCTAAATAACGCAGACACCTTCCAACCATTTGTCTGATCAAACCTTGACTAAAAAGGCAAAAAATAAAAAGATCCCGTGACACTCCAATCACCAATCCACCTACCCTGGAGCAGTAATTTCTCCAAGGAAGACTGAATGGAAAAGAGAAAGGACAGAAGTGGTTGAATATGACCAGGGCCTAGGACTCTACCTTATTTGCACCAGGGAAACTTTGTGTCTGTGTCCTTCTGAAGGTCCTGAGATATTTAGAAGGGGATAGGGTGAAAGTGGTTGAGGCTACAGGTCAGATCACCAGTTATAAAAATTGAGGACAGTAAGTTACCCCAGTCTCTCTGGCAAGCTGTAAACATTTACTGCTTTCTAGACAGACCGGGTGATTATTTTATTGAAGTGACTAACGAACACATAGGGAAAAGTAAATACCAGAGTGCGACAATAATCTTTTTCTCATTGGTGAGTCTCAATAGCCTCTAGTGGATTTCTTCCCTTGCTTCCTCTCATTCACCAGAAACAGAAAACAAAAACCTAATATTTACTTTTATTTTCCCATAAATCTTGTGCTGATTAAAAAACAAGACACCCTGACACTGACTCCCTTCTGTATCAACATACATATAAAATAACATAACCAAGAGAATAGAAGTGGAAAGTACACCACAAGAGCCTATTGAGATCATCCATCCATTCATCCTCTCTCCTCCACCTCAGTAGCTGCGTCCAAAAAGGGTGTAGTACTTTGCGGGCTCCTTGCCGCTGACGCAGGTCTGTCCAGGCTGCAGGGTCCTCAGGGGATTGAAGGGGATACACAGGCTCTTAGCTCCCATTGAGGGGGCCCCGGGTTCAAGGTCTTGGTCCCTGGAGGAATCAGAATCAGAATCAGAAAGGGATTTATTCGCCATGAAAGTTTGCACAGACAAGGAATTTGCTTTGGCAGGAATGTGGGGGGCAAGAGACAGAGGAGGAGAGAGAAGGGGAGGAAGTTGGGGCAGATAGAGGATCGTGGAGGATGGATGAGAGACAGGCAGGTGCTCAGTACACATGATCTTATCTCAGGGTTTCCCACAGCACTTTTCAGTTAAGGTGGCCGCCTAAGCAACACACGCCTGCCGCCTTAACTACGTTGTCGCCTTAACTACGTCGCGATTAAAAGTAAATATGAAAACAGGCCTTGAGCAAGTAGGAGATTTAAACATTTTTAGGGGCATATACTGCACATACAGGTATACTTGGTGTTGTTCTCTGTGACTTACTTAGCTGTGGTCTTCTTAATCCAGTCCTCACACTCAATACCTCCACAGAAGGGGATTTGGACAATCTACAGAGATGGAAAGAACATTTCAATCCCGTCTCATAGACTACTTGTTCTGGAGTACTTCAAGAGAGATAATCAGCAATAATATCAACCAACTAAAACTAGTAATTAACTAGTTAACACAGTATACAGCCACATCCTACCCCCAAAATTAATCAATTAGTCAAATCCATTATTAGCTAAATGAGCTACAGCATGTATAGCGCGTGTTCCTCCTTTCCTCTCTCCACTCACCCTGCCCTGGTCCAGGTCCTTCTGGAACTGTTCCATTGTGTCTGCTACCACCATGTGCTGATTCAGGTCAGCTGATGCCCTGGGACACAGACACAAGAGATGCACTGTTTCACAGAAAGACACACATTTGTGTTTAACAGGTAACGTGTGTGTATATAGTACATTCGATGAGTTTGTGATTGAATGTATATGGTGTGTGGGTGTAATTAACCGCAAACCTCCTTGAGCGAGTTTTTTTTGTATATTAGGATGTTTATTACTATTATTTTATTTTGATCTTATTCTATTTTAATGGAGCTTATGAATTTCAGTGGCCAGTCTGACCTTGTGTTGTTCTGTGTACCTGACAATAAAACTTGAAATTGAAATAGCAGCAGCAGCTAGGCTAGCTTGCTAGTAGCACAATTTACCGGGGTTAGCTTCTCCACGCAGGGCTCTAGACTGAGACCAAATGGTCGCATTTGGCATTGTTACTGACAAGGATCGCTTCCAGCAAACTTCATTTGAATTAGCCATTTCCCCCTAATAAATGTCAAGCTTATTTTCGTCATTGGGGGCATATTTTCAGTTAGCAGATGGTACTGTTTGAATCGCGATTCCATGTGAAATACTGCCGGTGACAACGTTGTTACAATTGCTTGTTTCAAAGGTTGTTCAGCTTGTTTCAAAGGGGGTTCTTAATGAATGAATACAATATGAGTAGGCTAAATGCTTGAAAATATCACTAGAAGGGAAAAACCTAAGGTGACGTGTCATAGAGGTTAAGACCATTTTTACACCGGATTGCCCAATATCTTTGTTTGATCCAACTTTTCAACTGAGGCTGCTATAGCTTATCACTATTCCCTCTTGCAGGGGAAATGAAAAGACAACCGTTTCATTCTACACTTCACTTTTTGTATTTTGAATTGTAAATGAGCAGCAACAAATGTGTGCTTTTAAATCTATGCAATCTTCATAAATAATAAGTATGCATTTTTATATAAAACATACGGAAATATCAGTTGTAAAAATTACAGTTAATAAACGGACCTGTCTGCAACCGACGCAAGCAAGCACACCCTACAATTTCCCCAGAAATTGTACCCTCTCTAGTTAACCTTTCCAATCCGGCTTCTGCTCCAAACACAACATAGAAACCTCCCTGCTGAAAATCACCAAGAACATGTTGGCTCTGGCTTCCTAAGCATCCTCATACTTCTAATTGCTCCGATCTTAGCACCGCATTTGCTACCATCGACCATTCCATCCTCCTCACAAGCATGCAGTACTCCCTTGGCATTACCAGCAACCCCTTCTCCTGGCTTAATTAAAATGTCTCTGACAGTCATCAATACATCTCCATAAACAACTGCAAATCCCCCACCACCCCAGTCACCCCTGGGGTTCAGCTCTTGGTCCCCTCCTTTTCATCCTAGACAAATCCTCTGCCGTCATGGCCTCCGTTTCCACAGCTAGGCTAATGATTAAAATACTCTTTAACACCTTTCAAGAAACCCAAATAACCTTGCAGACATGAATTCATAGATGCAACAGAAGTCTCTCAAACTCAACTGCAATACATCTAAAATCTCCATCATCTTCTCCTTCTGCTGTTCCACACAGACCGTCTCACTAAACATGGCTTCATGGTCACCCCCTACACCCAGGTCCTCCACCTTGGAATCATCCTTGACCCACACCTTCTAGTTCCTACCTAATGTCAACCATTTCCGCCAATATTACCAACCTCAGGCCCTCCCTGTCCGGCAGAAACACTCATCCATGCCCTCATAACTTCCAGACTTGATTATTCCAAAACAATTCTCTGCAGTTCACCTGACAAAATCCTCAATAAACTTCAATACATCCAGAACTCCGCTGCCCGTTTGCTCACCCTCACCTGCTGCAGAGATCACATCACCCGTCCTCCACAACCTCCACTGTCTCCCAGTTAAGATATAGGATACACTTTAAAACACCTGTCAAGTCAAAAACAGCCTCCCTTCCTCTCCCATCTCCTCCTCCACCATGCCCTACCCAATGCACCAGTTCTGCAGATGCAATTACACTACAGGGCCTACACGACAGGGCCTTCCGAGTTGCTGCACCCTCCCTCTGGAACACCCTCCCCAACCATATCCAACATCCCTTCCTTCCATTTTCATCATTCCTCTCGCTTTTACATGTACTTATTAAATTATTTTACCTTGTGTTCACTCTGTGAAGCGTCTAGTATTTAGAAATGCTTTACACAAGTCAAATGTATTATTAACACCACAACATACAAAACAGAAAAATGATATTTAGTGTGAGGAAGGGAAAAGGCAACACTGGTCTAGAATGAGACTAGAAAATACTTGTTGCCCTCATTTCTGCTGACCAACGTGTCATAGTCCATGGACAAATGTGCTGCTGTGGGTGAAGATAGTCTTATTTTCACTGTCAAATCCAGAGGTTCTACCAGGTAAGTACAATCTGACCACCTAGTACCCAAACAGCCATTGTCCAAACTGTATCAAGCATTCAAAGTTTGAGCAACAGAATCTAGAATCTACAGCACATGTAATGAATAGGTGTAATACCTAAAAAGGGTTGTACATAGCCAGGCATGACTGCGTTGGTGTCCTTTGGGGTAAGACAAGTGTTGCCAACTCACTTGATAATGTATGTACAAACACTCGTGTACTGGCGAGAGTTAAATATGAATGCTTTTGATGCATTTTCTGATGTACCAAATACCCCTGACAGTGTTTTGTCAGGTCAGAAAGGTGCAAAAGTAGTAGTGGACTAGACATCTACATTACAAGTACTCCCCCCGTGCTTAAGTTTGGCAGGCTGGTACATGACAGTATTCAGACATGACCTGCTAAATACAGGTAAAAAATAAATATGACAGAGCTCAGTTCCATCTCAGCTGCAACAGGCAGCTTGGCAGTGTAGAGGGGACAGCGTTACATGCACCCATGGGTGTTGTGAATTCACATAAAAGCTTCTTGTGTGTGGTGTGCCCTACCGAGTGTACAGGTTGTTTCTGGGAATCTCCTCCAGCAGCAGGGGGAGCCTCTTCTCCGTCTCGGACTCAGGCAGGGTGATCTTCTCCCCAGTGTCTCTCCTCACCGCCACGCACTGCTGCTGCTTCATGTCCTTAGGACCCACCTCAAGTCGGATAGGCACA